>NW_017100510.1:69611-93593 GCF_001263275.1 Habropoda laboriosa | reverse complement strand
TGCGACGTATTCAATTTGTAAAACTTCTTTCTTCAATAGAAAAAAGGAATTATTTTTTCTTTTCACGATTGAAGGAAAGTTTGAAAAATTATTGCAGCGTACACAGGTGGTTTCCGCTCTCACGAATTAATTGGTTCATGGCGACCAATCAGCTCGTTTTTGCTATACAAAAAATAAATAAAATCGAATCTTCTTTGTAATTTTTTCAAACTAACGTAGAAATAAACTGTACTATTTTATTTCAATATTCAACGTATTTTCTACTTCACTATGGTGAACAAATTTATGGTGGCCCGTATTTACCAAGTGACTGTTATTTAATGTCGTTTCTCAGTCGCCACTCGATCCAATTTCGATCCGAAAAATTCGTGAAGTGAGAACTACCTGTATCGACAATATATTATATTTACGACAGTGTTAACTTGTTACGAACAATTTTATGGTTAGGATATATTAGCATGATAGTTTTGATAATATTAATTACTTTGAGTGTCGTGCAAGTTAATTATACAACGTAATTGACGCACATAGTATAACCATCACCCGGTGACCAACTTACTGTTAATTGCGAAGTCTCTCCATTCACCAGCAGTGGGTTATACAATCTTCAACTATGTATGTACATATGTATGTATGTTCCCGCATACAATGAATAACGGTTCACATGTGGCTCTCCTAGCAGCTACTCTTTAGTAAAAGTTTCTCCAGACAACCGAGATTTGTCTACAGGAATTAACGATAATAGTATTAACATTCTCGAGTAATTAAGAAATCATGTTTCTGCACGGTTTAGGGGGAATAATTGAGCGTTACAATTGCAGATTTGTATTTCGGTATTTTCATTTGTATGAAAATAACGGGGATAGATGGTTTCAGTTATTTTCGTTCAAGTGCATTCGAAGAAAATTTTTCGAACACCCAAGAATTTGCAAAAAGTTACTTTATTTATTTATTTTTTTGATATTTAATAATTTAACAATGTCATATTTTTCATATTTAATATTTAATACACAATCTCAGATAATAGATTTGTCATAAGATTTGATTATATCTATTCATTATATTTATCATAACGAGTAAGCAGAAATATTCTTCGTTAAATTGTTCATTTTTTGCGACCTTGCTCTAAACTGACTGATTAATTAATTGGTTACGCAAATGGACGAGTCACGTCGGACTTGTGTAGAACGTGTTTCTAACAGAATGTCGTTATTATACTTTCGAACGAAGCGTATTTGATACTCGGAATGTTGACGATGTATTTAGAAAAGTTGATTGTTCAAGGATACCAATAACTGATATTTCACTTGAACAGTATCTTCTGTTATATAGAGTGATGTATTACGCATAGAACAAACAGAACTTGTGTTTTATCGGTTTACGAATGATACCGAGCACGTGAGTGGTCAAACGGGTGATCAGTGTAATTTTTCTCCCGTGCACCTTTCTACCTTGAAATGGATGTCGTACTCTATGCCTGAAACCTTCGAATGTCTGCCAAAAATGCTCGACTTTCATTCAAGATTTTTGTTTTCTTCTTGGCAATGATTTGTACACATTATATAAATTAAAAAATGCTCAAAGTTGCAAATTTAAAAATTGAAAAATGCTCAGTTTCAAATTTTTTAATTCTCAAACTTTCGAATATTCAAATTTTCAAATTTTAAAAAATTTCTAAACTTTCAAATTTTAAAACTTTCAAAGTAACAAATATAAAAATTGGCAAAGTTTCAAATTTAAACATTTTCAAAGTTTCAAAGTTACAAATTTTAATTGGCAAAGTTTCAAAGTTAAACATTTTCAAACATTCAAATTTCTCTGATTTCGACAATGGACGTTCAGTTCAGAAAGATGTTAGACACGTTGTATCGAACACCTTGCAGAACAAAAGTTCTTTGGATCTCGCAGTGGAAAACTTTGGAATGTTGTCTTTTACCGATCGCCACACGACTCACATTCATTCAGGTATACGAAAGACGACACGTGTCGCATTATTTTATCGCAGCACCGATCGAAACCTCGGTATGCACCCGCGTTGTTATTCAGGTGTATGGTGTGCATATCAGGCTCCGACGATCAATTAACGTGCATAAACGGCTCGCTCTATTTTGTCCCATAAATAAATGCACCGTAGAAAAGCCGTTGAATTGACTCTTCCGGTGGTATCTGCGTTCGCGTGTTCGTTCGCAGGCGTTCGTTGCGCCCGTTTAGTGAGCGCACATGGACGTTTAGTAATTATGGGAACATATGGCAGTTACTCTAGGCATGATATAGTCGTTAAAAAATTGGAATATCAATCTTTCATCGTCTTGTAACAGTTGATACTCTATTTTATTCTATTTCTTCCCTTTAAATATGGAAAATATGGTTAAAATATTACTTTTATTTCTTTTGTTAATTCGCTTTATTTTCATATAAATCAAACTTGAATGAAGTTACGGTGTATATCATGAATGTTGTAGCAACGCCAGTGCAGTGTAAATGGTTATTGTGTTTCATATTGAATCATTATTAGATATAAATAATTATACATAAATAGTTTAATATGAAAAAATTGAAGAATCAGACAACTCGAGAAAGTTCGAAGCAGATAAAACTAATGGATTTTAACTTTTGATTGATGAAAGGGGATCGGTTTAACCGGTACAAAAAGATAGAACGTAGACCTCTACTCTACTTATACCGTTAATAAATCAATTGTGGCACATTATCGAATCACAGTGGCATTGATTTACATATAAATTACAGGATCCCTTATAACGCAACGCATTAGTGTTCCTACATCATTTTTTGAGATTAAGTGAAAATTCAGAGGTATAACGTTGTTACTTTCTCATAAATATTTATTTTATTAAAAGTGAAAATCACGAAACACGACTGACTTTACTGGTTCTGCAACAAATAAAAACATTTCTATCACTTGATAAAAATAACGAAAAAAAGAAGTTACGTGCAAAGTTGCTTTGGAACGCGTCGAAATAAGTTTCAACGATGGACTATTTTTATTCCGTTTTATACACTTGACGAACGAGAAACGCCGGCGAGAGTCGAGCGATTCGCGTGTGTTGAAAACGACAGGTTATTTTCCACTCGATACGCACAAAGAGAGCAATCAACGGAAAGTGCGAACCTGTTTTTCGTTAAAACGCACAAAGGTATCGAGTTTGGTGGGTCAAAGTCGAAGATTGATGCATGGAGGAAATTTGTCGCGTATAGAAGTTATATTTATCAATATTTATCACTAAATGAGAAACAATTCACTTGTCACATTTTTTCCTAAATACACTTCCAATAACCGTTACAAGTTGTGCTGAGACGAGAAACATCGTGAAATCTGACCCTTTTCCTTTCCGTTTCTTTCCCCACCTCCTGTTCTTGGGATACTGAGGCCAACACCGTTACTTCAGTCTACACGTTAATTCGTGCGCACGCCAACGTGTATAACAACCGACTCGTCTGGTTTTTATTCGACTTGCACCATTAGAGAGGTTCTATGCTAGCCTGTTCTGTGTATACGTATATGTATACTTGGCTGGTTCTAGATGATATTACACTTGCCTCTAGCTCGATCTTATGAAACGTACCTACAGTGGCGTAGGCGTGGAGAAAATTGCCTTATCCCTCGGCCGTAGCTGGATAAAATCAGCATTCAGTCTGTAGCGTAAATTTACTTCGTGATACAAGTAGAATGTGACGTATGGATGTACTTGAAAGTTGGTCATATATCGATTTCGGTGTATCGTTATGATCCTGCGAGATGCATTGACGTAGGCGGTCGTGGCCTGCGTAGAATTGCAAATTGCTTGGGGAATGGTTCTGTAATGCGAATGGGATGCTTTGCGAGCTGTACGTGACGGTTTTTGAGGCTCGATGGTTAGTTTGTGATCAGAGTTTTTAACCACGTTAAAACGTTACTTGAGAAGACAAATCTTTTTACTCTCGTGAAAAGATTGGACAATATTTTAAAGTAGTGAAAATATGATTTACTACTAAATTCGAAAACACAACAAATTAATTTATAAAAAAAATCATCTACGATTATGTAGAATTTATGTACAAATATGCTCGATAATAGTACCATATGGTATTCAAATGGAGCATTGTTCAACGGAAACAAAAGCCAGGAATGAGAAACAAAAGGGAATATAAGAAAAGGAAGAAGTGTTGGGTTACTAAATCATGTATTGCGAGTCGATACTACAAATGAACAAAAGGGAAATTGAGTAACATCCATTATCAGTATTGTAAAAGTAGAAAGTAACATGATCCAATACACGATAAGATTATTGCAATAAAGATAAGATTGAATTTCTGATGGAAAGTGTGCAAGTAAGAATCTGTGGTTGGTATTTTGTATTTTTCAAATTTGTAATTTGAAGAGTATTTTGGGAAAGTATTGATGCTTTCCCGTAATGTAAGGCTACTGATCGTTCTAGAACTGTCAGACTATTGTTGAATGAGCTATTGTTTAACTGGAGTGACGTTTATGGAGTACTGCAGTATTGAGTCTGAAATTCAATAGACGATACTCATAAATTAACACATTTCGCACCGGTCACGTAAAAGTATGTCTTTTTATATAACTTTTTATTAGATTATCCCAGAAGCATGATGAACTCATGGGATGGCTAATGTGTTTGTTTTCGAGCGGATAAAACATATAGATAGCCAGTGTTGACCACTTTTTATTTACTCATCCAAGATCGAAGAAGTCGTTAAAGGTTAGGTTAGGTTAGATGGACTGGGACCTTTTTTTATTCCTTAGGGTCCGAGGTACGAGCGAGGAAGATAGAATACGCATGCGGATCGAATTTCAAGCACCGTTCTGCACTCTTTATCCGAAGCAAGTAGCCTTGACTCGCTCCAGGAAGGCAAGCCTTCTTACTTGTTTGGTCGTTTGCATTCTGCACGCGTTGATCGAACTTTACGTAGTTCGAAAGGAATTACAGGCTCAGAGCAACGAAATACCGGATGTAGGAAGTAATTACAGAGGGAATATCCTCTTTACGTTTCCTTGAAATAGAATCTAATGGTAAATTGCATTCGTTGAACTTAATTTTAAACGTACCAATTGAAATATGTATAAATATTTATGATATGTTCCTTTGATGTTTAAATGTTTTAAAGGTTAGGTTCACTATCAGAACTGCGTGAAAAAAATCAGACATGTGGTCACGGATAACCACCATGATAGTTAACTTGATAACATTGCTAAAAAAAAACATATTTGAATAGCTGAAGGTATTCGAGTGATCAAAACAGGAAGCGAAGGGGTCTAATTTTGCCACTTAAGTGCGAAGATAAAGTTTCATAGATTCAATTATCGTGAGAGCGACGAAAACAAACTTCCATCTTGTTTACAATAATAACCACACTCGTTATAATATTCAAAATATGTACTATAATTATCTGCTGTTCATACTAATAAAACCACTCGTATTTTATTTACTCTAACGTATGATCTAACCACTCCATTTCTGTGTACAAATTACGCGTGTATACAAATATTGACTTGAACACAGTAGAGTGTAAATATCGATTTATCTATCTCGTTCGGCCGATCCTTCGATAAATGCGAAACGTTATACGTTTTTGGCGGTCGACATATCGCCGGGCATGGAACGAACCAGTAATTCAATCTCCTTCGCGTTCTTCTCATTTAGTTGACGCTTTACAACTTCCGGTCGTAGAGTCATTCGATTCTCACTTTACACATGCTCAAACATGAATCATAAATCCGGAGTCACTTGTTGGCAGTAAAAAAAACGTGCTCCAGACTCGTGATCTTGAATGATTCACAAAGATTTTGCTGAATGACAGCGAACGGTTTCCCTAACTTAACCTATATCACGAACCACTGCTCGTTTAATTAATTGCGCAGCTGTCGAATAAATACATTGTTAATTCGCGTGAAAGTTGAAAACTTGTGATATAAGCATTTAAATTTAGAATGTTCGAATACTCAGTTGTTTTTCAAAGATTAGAGCATTCGAACGTTTTCAAATATCTGACAATAAGTAGGTAACTAGATTATGAGATCACCTGAACTGACCTAAGTTAAGCTAACCTGACGTAACACGTTCACTGCCCGCTGAACCACATATGACTGAGAAGGCGACTTGAACGCGTCTACATGTAGACATGATTTTTTCATACAGAAAAAAGTCTATGTTTGAATTGTTATGAAACTAATTTAATAATATTATTTAAGTATAAGGAGTGTATCCTTGAAAACGTTAACCTAACCTAATCTAAATGTTATATAAATACTTAAACGACTAAAGTACCCTTACTTTTCCCCAAATAATTAGATAACAAAAACATTAAACATTTAGGTAGTAGCAACGGAGAACTGAACCCGTACTGTTGGGAAAACATACAGATAACAGTTGTTTCCAAGTTAAAATATGTAATTTTTATTTTTCCGGGCGCAAGTGCCGCTCGAAGCATGGCCGACATAAAATTTTCTATTCGGCAAATTGAAGACGACGACACGGAAGTTGTAATCAGCTTTCAACAATCGTGTGCAATTTTTTTCATGTGACTCAACGTGTAATGGGAGCACATGCTCGTGAATTTCTCTGTCCATTTCAACTTCTCAAGAAAAACGATATCGTTAAAAAGTCAGAATATCTCAGAACGAAAAATAAGATGACTTATAAAAAAAGTCAAAATAAGAGCATTCCAAAACCTCGTTGAATCATTATTTCAGGAAAAAATGCCCTGTCTTCGTCAAGGTACAATATTTTAATCGGAATTTTTCAAAGACAAACTTTGTCCGTTTAATGAGATTCGACGAAATCATTTCCATTTTAATAATCATACGAGATTTGTCGCACAATAAGAGACCCCTGATAAAAAGGATAGCCCGTGATACACAACTCAGGGTACAAAGTCTAAAGTCGCGGAGAATTCCTCCGGACGCGTGACAAACATGCTCCGAGACGCGTTTTTACACGTCCTTTGTCTTTCACCAATGTTCTTTCATTTCACAAGAAAATAATGAATAATGTCCAATTAACCCACCTGACTCCTTTCGTTTCCAGATTTAGTAGTATGCTGATCATATGGAACGTATGAAAACGTAATCCGAAGAGAAGAGGGATCGTGAAATACTCGAATGCACCGAGAGACATTCTCGAAGCAATGTGAGATACGTACAAAGATACACTCGTAATTGTTCGTTACACTGAAAGTGGTAAGATGGCATCGTCGATCCATTTGTTTGCTGTTATCACAGCTTTGGGAGTGGTTTACGCCCTGGAAGGGCCAAATATATGCATCGTACAAGAAACGTAAGTGGACGAGATTTGGTTATTTAAAAAAATATATATTACAAATACTCATAAATAATTCTCAGTTATATAATTTCAAGAAAATGTGTTGTTGTAACACAAATGAGTGAAGAATTTAAAAGGTGGTTTCGCTTCAAATCCAGGCAGCTACCAGTGAAAGTAATATGATATAGTTGTTCCACAGCAAAACAACTGGTAGAAATGCAAAAGATTAATCAAATGCGACAAAACGTGGAATATTTGGTTAATTTAATTACTTTTTTGTTTCGTTAAAAATTTTTTGAATTATGATAAAAAACAATGTAAGGAAATTGTTACACGTGTTTCGATATTGAGCCTTAGAATACGTTTGACAATTTCCCAAAGAAATAAGATTAACAGAATTGATAGGTCCTTTAATCATACCGATCGTTCTCGAGTATCCCGTTTTTTTCACGACTCGTAACGCTGGCTTTTAACACTTGACTGGTGTCAGGTACACGGTAACGGTGAATACATCGGAGCAGAAACCTTACAGTATACGGGAGAACACTTGGTGCTTCAGCTTTCCACCGAGATGCTCCAAATATAAGGTGGTATTCAAGACTGTGTACAAGGAACAGGTGAATAAATCTTTCCTTTATTTTTCCTTATCATATTAAAATAAAGGTCTCAGTGTCTGATGTTAATTTTCAACTTGTTATGCAGAAAATAACGAAGCAGAGACCGGTCGAAGAATGCTGCAAAGGCTACACAGAGACTACCAATGGTGATCGTTGCATTCCTATCTGCTCCAAGGACTGCGTTCATGGCACTTGTTTCGCTCCTGATGTCTGCAAGTGTGAGTCAGGATACGGAGGCCCGTTATGCGATTATAGTAAGCGTTGGACCTTGTTTTTTGTCTGACACAACGTTCAAAATAATTGGGGTATTCGGTTCAAATATCTGTGTGAAGATACTACTCTTGCATTATATATCTTTCATCGTTGATGCAAGACAGTCTTCTTAGTTGCTCAGAAAGTAATACGTTTAATTTTAATGCATAGCCTTTGGAGACTCTTTCAAGAGAAACTACATTTATTAGTATGATACACTGTGTTAGCAGTGGTGTTTTTCTAAAAAATTTACTTTCATATGAGTGTTAACATTCTTTTAAAGCACCCTGTATGTTGAGTTAGAGGCATGGAATTGTCATTTGGCAGTTTCAGAGAAAAAGTTTGAATAATAATTCTTTCTTTCATTTGTTACTGCGAACGTTGAAAGTGTTTCAAAGTATATATTCGCTTAAACAGAATGCCCACCGGGAAAATGGGGCAAATCTTGCGAACTGGACTGCATGTGCCAAAACGGAGCCTCTTGTGATCCTTTCGATGGCAAATGCTTGTGCACCAGGGGTTGGGATGGCAAATACTGCCAGTTGAAGTGTCCTTCCAATCGATATGGACAAGACTGTGGCGAAGAGTGTCGTTGCAAAAACGGTGGAAGCTGCCATCACATTTCTGGCGAGTGTCATTGTGCTCCTGGCTACACAGGACCACTGTAAGTCCTCGTCACTCTGTCACCAATTCCGTTCAATATCGACAGTTCAGTTTCTGAATCATTTGATGAATTCGTTTCTCTTCAGCTGTGATGATTTGTGCCCGCCTGGAAAGCACGGTGACGAATGCAAATCAGAGTGCAAGTGTCAGAATGGTGGTTCTTGTAATCCTACAACTGGTCAATGCTACTGTACATCTGGATGGATTGTAAATATCGATCAATAAGGCTTATCATAGAGTTCGTAAATGTGCAAATGTATTATTTAAATTGGACTCTGTATTATAGGGTTCGGTTTGTGCGAATCGTTGTCCAGAAGGTTTCTGGGGTAAAAACTGCTCTAAAGAGTGTGACTGTTATAACGAGGGTGGCTGTCATCACATCACTGGAGAATGCGAATGTAAACCCGGCTATTATGGCACAAAGGTGAATACTGTTAGCTGTAGGCTCAATTATTAACCGTTGCAAAAAATTAGTATTAGTATTCCAGAGGTTAAGTAATATTTTGCTCGCTTAATTGCAAAGATAATAATGTTTTGTAGTGTTTAAAAATATGTCCTGTGGGAACGTTCGGTTTGAACTGTACAAACAATTGTACCTGCGAAAATGATGCAGTCTGTTCTACAATTGACGGAACCTGTACCTGTAGCCCTGGTTGGATGGGTAAGGAGTGCAATATACGTGCCTGTCAGGATAATCTATGGGGGCCCAAGTGTTCAAAGGTAAGTAACAGCGAATATAATATTCGTTATTTTGTTATGTCTGTAATATTAAGAATCTAATTAAATGCTTATAAATATTGCTAGGTTTGCGAATGTGACGCCGAGAACACGGAAATGTGTCATCCTTGGACTGGAAAGTGTATCTGTAAGACTGGATGGGATGGTGAGACCTGTTCCAGACCTTGCCCACTTTATATGTATGGAAAAGGCTGTCAAACTCGCTGTAACTGCAAGAACAACGCGCAATGCTCTCCTATAAATGGAACCTGCACTTGCGCGGCTGGATACAGAGGTGAGGATTGTAACGAAGTATGCCCTGTCAACACTTATGGCGAGAATTGTGCACAAAAATGCGTTTGCAAGAATGGTGCCACTTGTTCACCTGAGAATGGACGGTGCAACTGTACAGCAGGTAATTCTTAAATTTTTTGTTTAAACACTTATGCAATTGTAAAGATAACAAATATTGAAAATTGAATAATTTAAAAATGAAAGATATCATTTCGGATCGAGTCATTCAAGAAGCTGTCGAGGTATTCTTGAAATGATTAAGCATCTTACGATCGTACGATTTATATACTGTCTTTGTTTTTCGATTTTCGTTTCGTTCATTTAGACGTATTTATTAACATAGTTGTACGATCCTGAAACGCATGAGAATTTGTTAAAGCTGCCACTAATTGTAGTTCCTAATAGCTTGTTATTTGCAAATTTGTAGACTTGTAAAAATTATTTAAATTCAAGTAAGGTAAGTAGACATTGGAGTCAGGAATTTGATTAAAATTATTCGATTTAATCGTTACCTTGTTTTACGTCAAGTTCAATTTTGTTCTTGCATGTTTCATTATTACGTTTCGTCAGGATGGGTTGGTGTTTCTTGCGATCGTCCCTGCGACGACACTTCGTACGGCAAGGACTGCGAGGGCAAATGCAAATGCTTTAACAGTGCTGCCTGCAATCCGCAAAATGGTAAGGGGGCTGGTTGCAACGACTTTGTTTCTAATTCCTGAAAAAATTGATGCTTCTAATTATTAACATGAAAGCATTAATTTCTAAGGATCCTTGACTACGTATTATTTCTTTATAAAATCATTTATTTTATACTGGTATTATTGTTTCTTTTTGAATTTGGTTTCTCACGTTCTCGAGGATCACACTTTTCATTTCTGATCTCTTATTTACACCTCGTTGCACCTGCACCTAAACACGTCACCCTTTTTAAACACCTGCAGGCACATGCACGTGTGCAGCTGGCTTCACCGGCGAATTGTGCCAAGATCGTTGCGAGAATGGATTTTTTGGGCTGGGATGTGCTCAGGTCTGTGATTGCCAGAAGGAGAATAGTCTAGGCTGTGATTCTGCCACTGGTCGTTGCCTCTGTCAGCCAGAGTGGCGAGGTTTGTGTCCTCCTTTAATTCGTCGATCAATCGCCATACATGAAATTTTGCTCACCTATTCTTTCCTCGTAGTAACATTCTTAATACCCTATTCTCTTCATTATCCACATCTATCATGTAGAGTAACAAAGCAGAGATTTTTAACTATCATATACAGTTTTCCTGTCTGTTTTCAAATCGTTTAATAATATATTTATGCACTTTGATATTTAATTCAGTGTCTTTAAAAAGAAGTTTAATGGCGATTTGATCTTCGATAATATTTTCATTTTAACGATATAAAAACAGGAATCCGTTGCGAGACAAAGTGTCCAGAAGGGCTTTATGGTAATGACTGTCATTCACATTGTGAATGTATGAACAATAGTTCATGCGACCCAGAAACAGGCATTTGTATCTGTGCCAGAGGCTGGGAGGGGCCTGACTGTTCTCTACCATGCAAAGAAGGGTGGTACGGTGTCCGCTGTAAGGAACAGTGTCCAGAGAAAACGCAAGGTAAGAACAAGAAATCCAGGTGAAGGTGAAATAAATTAAGCTCTCGCAGTTCTGCTGACGAATAATTATTATTATTAATATATTTTGTCTGCAATTTTTCGCATGAAGTGCAATTTTATATTTCTTGTCATACAATATGTAGTTTGCATTATAGAAGTTCATTAATTCAAATATTTTGCAGTGTATAGTAGAGCATGTACATATGTATAATTTGCACTAATTGTTTTAACAGAAACGTAGTGATATAATGCTTTAATCATTAATGAAATAATTTATTCACCCATTTTTTATCTAATACTCTTGCTCAAAAACTTCAAAGAAAATGGTAAGTCGATATTTTTGGTGTAATAGTAACACCTGCTACAATTGTAGTACAACTCATATAGACTGAAACGAAGCAGACATTGTTTATTTCGTATTAATCAATAGAAATATAACGATTAATTGAAAGATACGATATTTGTACAATATAGAATTTACGATTTATAGGATATTTCATCTTTCAGGGAATATGACGTGCGATCATGTTACTGGTGAATACGTTTGTCGACCTGGATACTTAGGCTTAACTTGTGAGCATCCTTGCCCACCAAATCGTTACGGGTTAAATTGTGCCAAACAGTGCCGTTGCAAGAACGGCGGAGAATGTCATCACGTGACAGGTATAGTTTCTTATAACACTTTTTAATTTTCTCCTTTTTTAAATATAATATTATGATTTCAGGTGTGTGCCAATGTCGACCAGGTTGGCAAGGTGACCATTGTCAGACACCTTGTCCAGAAGGGATGTACGGCATGAATTGTAGTCAACATTGCACATGCCAACATGGAGGTAAATGCAGATCTAACGATGGTCACTGTCGTTGTGCACCTGGTTGGATTGGAACCAAATGCGCTGAGGGTAAGTGAAAAGAATGTGACAAAATTATATTGAAGGGAAAAGTTGGTAACATGCTATAATACACATTTTTTATTTATTCGTAATATAGTTTGCCCAGAAGGTTATTATGGTGATCATTGTATGGAACCCTGCGATTGCAAGAACGATTTCTACGCATGTCATCCTATTGAAGGTTGTTCTTGCAAACACGGATACACCGGTAAGCATATTTGAAATCTGTCGATATTGTTTTATATCGAACATCTTAACTGATAGTGGGATATTTTTTAGGTCCAAATTGTGACGAAGAATTATTTTCGCGTAATACTCAAGAACAGGATACAGGCGGCTATGGTAGTATAGTAGCAGGATTTTTCTTTGCCGCGATAGTTGTTATAGCAATGACTTTCGCTGGTTGGTTATACCATCGACGCAGAGTAGCAGATTTGAAGAATGAAATAGCACAAGTGCAATATACCGCTGAACCTGCTTCTCCGCCAGGTATATATATTGTTTAAAGAAATTTTTCAATTTGCAATTGGTGAAAAATCAATATGCGTGCATTTTTTTACAGAACAAACTCAGTTTGATAATCCCGTGTACGCGTATCAAGGTTCCTCGAAGTTTGACGATGGAACTACCACTTTACTAAACAACTTCCAGTTCAGAAATAACCTCGGAACAAGCAAGAAAATAAATAACGAAAAGGCTAAACTTGGGTTAAGCAGTTGTATGGACGATGAAGACGATTGTAAAGGTAAATTTTATGAATATCAAAAAAATTGTCGAACTGTGTTTCTTTTTTAAGAAGTACTTACATATTCTTTGATTTGTTCTAGGAACATTAAATCGATACGATCTGAAAAATAGAGATGCAGATATGGGAAATCCAAATCTTAATATATATCATAGTATCGACGAAATGGATGGGAAGAAGATTGAGCACGTTTACGATGAAATTAAGCAAAACAACGAGTCAGAATACGATCAGTTGGACAATCCAAGACCGGTTAGCAGTTACAAACACTTAAGTCGAATGCCAAATGGTTTTTGTTCGAAATCGTCAGACAACGCAGGACCCAGTACGATGAAGGACAAAGATCCTGAGCTTGGTGATATGTAAACATTTCTTGGAACTCAAGGACTCAGATTGAATCGTGCAAGTTTAAATTTTAAATACGTATGTCTTTAATGTAACTTAAAGAATCAAATTTTTAAAGATGTTTTCCCTTGGATTATTAGTATACGAATATCTCTCGTGCCCTATATTAGAATCAAGTTTTCATGTGTTGTTAAATGTGAGCCCTGAGAAAACACTTCAGAAAACACCTTAATAAGAATATTTTCAGAAATTATCATGAAAAAAATATGAATATACTTCTTTTGTTCAGTATGTTCATACACATAGTCGAACGACAACAAAGAGAATAGTTAAATGGATATTTTATTTATAAAATCATATACTCATAGCGATCGTTTATCCACGACGTTTTGGACTATCTATTTTTATAATGGGATGAAATCAGTATGATAGCATGTCGCTTGAAAATGACACAAATTGCAAAATTTCGTTTTACACGTAAGAAAAAAGTTGAAAACAGTAATAATGGAGTTTAGAATACCTATCAGTATGTTTAGCAATATTTCGTAGGCAAATGGATAATCTTAACGAATAAAATCATTTATAAAGAAATTGGCGAACAAGGTACAAAATCGTTATGTAAGTCTGTTTAAATAATAAGAGACCGATTTTACGATCTCAATGTGTGCATATCGATTCGAATGATATTGTTACGTTCGCATCGCGTTCCCATAATTGTTACTAAATTCGTAGCAATATATTAATATTAAAAGTTCCATACCTCCTTCTGTTCTTGATATTTTGAATAGATACCATCAGTACGCGATATATACATATATAAATACATATTTATACATATTCACCACTCATAGAGGAATAAGATTGTTGTTATTTTAAAGACAATTTATTCCGTGTATGTGCAAAAATATATTTATAAGTAATTTAGGAACTAAACGTTATCACACTTGTTCTATGATCGTTATAGGACAATATATCCAATTTGAAAAAAGTACATATTTTATTCGTGTATATCTATATGTCCATATATGCGTATACATGTACATATAAATATACGCACATATAAGTAACAAAAAAATCAATGAAAAAAAAAGAAAAATTTATTCGTGATACTATCACAATAATACAATTATATTTATTCTTTTTTTATTAGATAATATTTGATGCCTATTTTTCAATTTTTAAAAAATGTCTATTTTTACAAGTTTATATATAAACTATTTTTATTTTTAGACGAATTCAGAGAGAACAGATTACTGTGATCGATATAAATACTTTTGTAAATACCTTTAAGTTAAGATATAATATAAAATCGATATTCTTAAATATAGGTACGTTAATGCTGTAGAATTATCTTATATCTCACGTCTCGTCTCTACTTGCGTTATTCATCGTTCGAGATCTGTAACGAATGGCTTTAATTAAATTCAGAAATGGGGACGAGATCCAATAGAGTCCACCGAGAAATTGTAAGAGTGCCGTAAGACTCAGGCAGAAGTGCACGTCTGTAATCAGAAATTTATTTGTACGTGACTCGTTTCCCGCAATCATCCTTCCGTTTGTAATTCACTTGTTTAATCCGTTCTTTTACGAAATAAAATTTTGTTACGAGAACTTACTGCGTACGAAACAAAATATGAAAATGCATAGACCCACAACAGTTGAGAATCCTTTGTGAACGGAACGAACTGTTTCAGAACCAAGAACGTCATATAGTGCCAAATCCTGACAAATGGATAAACTACCAAGACTAATTCCACCCAAAAAAGCAAAAATTATCATCCATGGGTAGGTGGCTGCATAAATTAGACCTGAAAACAAACATGTGACACAAAACAAATATTACGAACATATTTTTCAAAAAATACAATAAAAATGCAATCAGAGATACTACATGCCTATTAAACTGACACCAGAAAGCCAAGATGCTGTTCCAAAGTATAATCTTCTATTCTGATTTGTAAGCTTTAAAACTTTGTAACTGACAAGATTCGGTAAAAAGGTACTGAAACCAGCCATAATGGATAGTGACATCCAAAAGTAAGATTTGCTTACAATTTCATAGGATAAGGCAGGCAACAGAAGCCAGAAGAAAAGAGCTGATGCTTTCATTCCAACCCAACCAATTATTGCAGCCCATAATTGAAAATTCGCGAGAGCTCGAAGTTGATGGTTACATTGGTTGTTTGAATGAACAACAGGATTTACAAATAAATCCACATCCTCATCCAGTTCCTCATAAGCATAAATGTTATTCCCTTCGTTCAACAATCCTCCACTATGCGCTGTTTCTTCAGCTTGAACATAGTCGAAATTTCCTATGTAATCTTGACTGCTTGAATCTTGCAAATCCTTAGGATCATCTGAAGCGATTCTTATAGGGAGTTCAGTGTCTTCTTCAGTCGACAACAGTAGACTGTAAATTGTAAGTGATTGTTTAATATTAAAATTACCATCTGTCTATTGTCGTCCAAAGTTTCTCTGATTTCTATATTTTTATGATTTCTATTTAAAACATCTCTGACAAGAACCTGTAAGGAGAAGTTTGTTGCAGAGAAGGCAACCGAAATGTTAGCGTTCCAAGCACGGTAGGCAACAGCACTGTCGTCATTAGCTGCAGACCAACTTTCAACTTAGCTTCATGCAAAAGCAAATTTGTGATACTTGGAATAAGCACGAGACCGAACGAAGCTCCAACGTTCCTCAGAGTCAAAGCTATAAGAAGCTTCTTTCTGAAGTATTTTCTCAAAATGTAGTCGCTTAGGACCATTGTAAAACTGGCGCCTATACCCATCACTGCGCCTGCGCTAGTACTGGCCAAATAAACACCAACTCCACCGGTTGCAAGATACCCGGATGCTATTATCCCAACCGCCAAAAGAATTACTCCTGTTATTCCCAATAAACGAGGAATTGATGCTATGTTCACGATCATCCTCGTCCAAGGATCTAAAAGAAATGATACAATGTCAAGAAAGTAATTAATCTTGTGATTAATTTAACAGTATACCTGCTAAATTCCAAAAGGCAGTAAATATTATAGGTGTCAAAATAATTTTCTCACTCCACATATCAAAATCTGTGGTTTTATTTTCACGTATATACGCCAATACTATTCCATACATTGCTAGTACACTTGGGACAGTCATCTGCAAGAATAATGTTGTAACTGTTGTCATATCATTAGAGTCAAAGCTTTGAAAAAATGGATTAGTATTTAAGACATGATTATACAGGGTGTTTAGAAGATCAACAACACAGGAGGGGCTTTATACTTACCTAATATTCTTAATAATGTAATGATTGCACATATTTGCAATGAAACGATAAAATTTCGTTTTGATTTCATAAAAAATATTGACTGGTACTGTAGTTGATCACATTATAATACCTGCAAATAAATGGTTTACTTCTGTTGTTGTTTTATCAACCTTTTACTTTTTTACAAGTACTTTGAAGTATTATTTTTGAACAATTAATAACTACTTATGTTCTAAATACCCTGTATAAATGATTCTTAATATTAAGTTTGACTAAATCAACAAGAAATTGAAAACGCCGTTTGTGTTTATTATTCCATTTGTACTGTAACATCTGAATTGTATACCTGTACAAGAAATACTCCACAAAGAACGATCCATGCGTATCCACCATCCGGGACTGTAGGTCCCAGCTCTGGGAACGATGTATAAATTTCGTCGAGACGAAGACGTTTTGTTAATGGCATTCTTTGTTATTAAAGAAAAAAACGTTTCATTCACTAATGCACTTAAAATTGAAAGAGCATTATAAGACATACTGTGGACGTTCAGGTGCTCTGAAGTATTATCTAATCTTTGTCAAGATGTCCATAGTCTGATAGGCCATGATAAGAAACTGTAGACAATCTAAGAATACTAGGGTAGGTGTATGTTTCTTTTTTTATGGTTCAGTTAATGGATTACCATCATGAGTAAATTCGGAATCAGGTTACATTTAAAATACGACATAACGAGATAACGACAATGAATACACATGAAAGTACAAATATATATAACATTTATTCGGCACTAGACATGTACGAGGCAATAACAATATCAAAATTACACGCGTCTAGAATTATTAATTCAACAAGTCCAGCGTGTTAATGTTCAAACAAACAGCTTAGGAAAATTGTATCTAACGATATATCTATTCATTTTCATGAATTCTAATGTACTCCCTATGTATTGTATTATAAATATTAATGCCATATCATATTGTTTCGGGTTTAGACTTAATAATATAAAAAAAATGATACATTCGCGTAGTATACAATAAAGAAAATGGAACTTCTCAACAGTTTAAAAATAGCTGACTCTTTTAGAAATAATCGACTTTTCAGATAATGTTAATTGCTTTCTCTGTTAATCCCTAATCAAAGGGACGCTTTGCTTATACTATTTGCTCGTCTCCTATACTTCTTCGCGCGTATCACCAGTTGCTATCGAGGTGTATCGAACCCTCTTGTTCACCGAGTCCAATATGGGCTCAATTTTCTTTTGCAGTGTCACGCGTTGCACGTAAATTAACGCACACACCAGTCCTATCAATACTATAGACAGGAAAAATAGAACGACAGTAGCACCACGTCGAGCTGACGAGAACAGTTTCGGTGTGCAATTCTTCCTTTCGTGAATATTAAGAGCTACTCCGTCTCCTAAAGAAATGATATTATTTAATTATAAAATATAATCTCCTACTAAAAATACGTTGTATTTCATTAAACACAAACTTTTATTCGACTACAGTACCTTCTATACATTTTAAACTGCCCTTATTGCGAACGAACACTTTCGTCGTCTTCATCCACTTTGCAAAGGGGTTAAGTTTGCAGGAACACTGAAGCGGATTTCCGGTGAAGTCCACCGTCATGCTTTGATTGTGTTCAATGAGCGCGTCCATAGCGTGCAAATCACGTTCGACAATATTCGTGAACAGGTTTCGTTGAAGGTCTAAGAAACGTAATTTAGGAAGGCATGATATGTTAAAATGAAAAGCAGTCAGCTCATTGTCACCCAAGTAAATATCCAAAAGATTCGGTAGATCACAGAACACGTTCAAATCCTTGAACTCTGATATTTCATTTTGCTCTAAATGCAGCTTTATAAGTTGTGTTAAATTACTGCAAAAAAAACAAATTGTGCTATATTATTAATACATCGAAAAATTTATCGATCTAATTGAAATTTATTAATTTGCTACCTATTAACAAAAATATCATGTAAAGTCGATGCAAGATCTCTCGGTTCACCATCCTCGAAGGCGTTTGTCAAATGAAGTTCCAAAAGAGACACGAAATTAGAGAATAGTCTGGGATGATTTCTTCCAGGATCCAATGAAAGCTCGTTGGAATCTAAAATAAGTCGCTCAACACGTTGGACGTGATGGTATGCCTTTCCTCGAATTTCTTGAATTTTATTATTGGACATATCGATCACCCTTAAGTGTGGCAAATTGTCTAGAGTGCCGAATACATTCCATGGAAGTTCTTGGATATAATTTCCGGTGAAAATTAGCACCTAAAAATGAAATAAATGTGTCATTTTATTTTCAGAAATTATTATCAATTATAAAGAAAAATAATTTATCTTTAGTATGACTTACTTGTGTTTCGTTCGGCAGATGTGATAATGGTGTCGTGCTATGGAACGCTGAATTAGTACAATTGACGACAAACTGATGGTGATTCTCATAACACGTTTCCATGCAATAGCAACGATTTTCAAAAACTTCCCCGCACCTTAATCGGGCAGACTCTAATGTTTCAATTGAATGCCAATTAGGGTCATTACAATCATTGGGTAACTCAGCGGTGGACGCGCATATTAAAAGAAGTATTGTGCAGAATTTCTTCATTATGTTTCTGAAATATAAATTAGCCATAATTATCCAGAATATTTTCCCCTTAACTTCCGAAATACTTACATATAGATTCATTTGCCAAAGCAGGACAAATTGATTAAAAGTAGTTAAACTAAAGACATTATATCCTCTTTATTCTTTTGAACTACTCAAATTATACTTCATTGCATGTGTTTAATCCTTTTGTATCTGTAATAAAAAGAATTTTTTATTCATATATTGCCTTGGCAAGTACAATTAAAATCACGGCTTTTGATTAGTTGGATTATTTAGGCGGTAAAAGTGAATTTCAAATATCGTTGTTCTCGACCAGTAAGGTTAGTTTCTCGTGATCAGGCGTACAAGATGAAAGTTTTAAAAGTGTTCTCGTCGAAAATCATTTTATTTTTGGAGTAATTAACTTTTATAGTTTAATAAAACGTGTGAAAATGAGTGATGAAGATGTGAGTGTGATGAACGCCTTAAAATCAGTGTTTGGTTATGAAAAATTCAAAAATGATATCCAGAAGCAAGCTATTGTTTCGATTTGTAAAGGTTAGTGTTCCTTTTAAATTAACACGACTTTTAATTGTCCCTTTTAACATAAAATTTTTGCTGTGAATTAAAAATACTCCTTTGCATTAAATGCACACAGTATCTTAAATATATAAAATGTGTTTACGTAAATATTAAAATTGCGTTAAAAATATTTTCCCGCCAAAATTATTGTAAGATTTCATTAACAAAGATATATTAAAAAATACATTTAAAAAATGTAGGTTCGAAAGATGTATGTATATCTATGCCTCCTGGGTTTGGTAGATCTCTTTGCTTTCAATTACCAATTTTTTTAAGTGAAGGCAAAGTTGCACTTATTTTTTCTCCAAAGTTATCTCTTATAAAGGTAAAACTTCAAATACCTTTCAAATATTAATAAAACATTTAAAAAAGTCGTCTGTTAAATACTTAAATATTTTCAGAAAGAAATAGATTTTTTAAGAACCAAACAGATTAATGCATGTGTATTACATAAACGTATAGCTATAGGTGAAAGGAATAATATTTTAAATGATTTAACGTCAAATTCCCCAAAAATCATATTATTATATGCAACACCTGATATGGCTGTAATAACATATTTTCAGGTAAACAGTTACTTTAATTTTGTCAGCTTAACTCATAATTAAAGCAACTTTCAATTAATTTAAAAATTTATTAACAGAAACTTATAAGTACATTGAAAGAACATAAATTATTAGCTTACATTGTATTCAATGAAGCACATTGTTTAAGTCAATGGGGATATGAATATACATCTTGTTATAAAAGAATAAATACATTTGTTAAAATATATGGATATGTTCCCAGAATTGCTGTAACTACAACTGTTACCTATAAGGTAACTTCAGTTAAAAATAAATCAAATTATGATACCATTATTAAGTGCTTAATGTTTTAAATGAAATACTTCAACAGGTGATTGAAGACATTTGTACACTATTGACACTAAAAACACCAAGAGTATTCAAAATTCCTGTACAACAAATCAATGTACACCATGATATATGGTTTTTAGATATACTTTCTCATCCATTTGATCACCTCAAAAATTTTATTGTGCAAGTACTGGGTTTCTTAGGTTCTTCTACTCATAAGGTAAATCAGTGGGTCCTCTCATAAAAGTATGGAATACAAATTTATCAGGATTATCTATATATTCAGATGCATAAAGGTTTTGGAATTATTTACTGTAGAGAGGAAGTTACAGTGGAATTATTAAAAAATAAATTAAACACTCTAGGCATACCTACGCTTGCCTGTCACTATAGTGAGCAAATTATGGATTGTATTATTAAAATTTCTGTACTACTGTATTTAGAGGTAAATACTTGTGATTTATTTTAGAACTGAATGATAGAAAACGACGTAATATTGAAAATAAATGGATATCTGGTGAGGCTTATGTTATCATTACAACATATGATTATGGATTCATTCATAAAAAATCAATTAGGTTTGCATATATGATAAAGAAAATAACAGTTCCTATTAATGTACTATCTTAACTGATTTATAAACTGTTCATTTAAACAGATGCATTATTTATTGGACAGTACCTGAAAATATCGCTAAATACTATAGGGAATGTGCTCAAACGCACGCGGATAATGGTCGAGCATATTGTAGAATATATTTTAGTATGAAAGAATATTCTTCTGTGAAACTAGTCATTGAGAACCACAGAGAAATGAACGATGTGGAACACATCCAGAAACGATTAAACGAATACGATAAAATCGTATCTTATTGTCTTTCAGTAAAGTAAGAAGTTCAAATTGGAACAATTTTTTTTGCAAATTTTCAAAATTATATCATTCGAACTAATCTTCTGTAGATGTCGCCACGTAATGATCAGTAAGTATTTTGGTCGTATAATACCGTTTTGTAAAACGAATTGTGACGTCTGCGAGAATGAGGAAACCGTACATATAAGAACACTTAAATTCATTACGTATTCGGAAAGTGTAGAAGGAATAAAGTATAACATGTAAGTACCACACGCATACGATTAGAAATTCTGTAATAATTTTCAAATATCTTTGAATTCTTAGTAGCGACGTTAACGAAGATTTGAAAGAAGAACAGTTGGAACTGAATGCAAAAGAAGAATCAGAGGATACTTCAGGAAAAGAATGCAAAAAATCAGAAATCTTGAGTAAGAAAATCGCCGTGGACGAGGACGGTCACATACAGTGGATAAAGCAATTTAATGATAAGTTGCTGCTAAGGAACAGGCAAAAACGACCATTTATTGAAAGTAGTTCACTCAGAGTACAGTCCGCAGAGAACTGTTTTCAAACTAGTATAGAGGATACGGTTAAATGTGCAACAGATAATTCAGTCGAGATACGGAAAAGCAAACTTGCGATAACGCAGTCTTTGGTGGATAAATGCAGTTCAGACAAAGAGACGATTTCTTTGAAATTAACTGAAAAGAAAATTCTCAAATGCTCGACAGAGGGAATAATTAATACAGAAGCTTCGAATAATGAAGACGTACGGCGAAACGAATCTAAACTTTTCAGCGACGACGGCAAGATAGAGGTGGATAAAAGGGAGGATAGTATTACAGGGAGGGAGTCTCGCAGAGCTGTTGCTATTGAAGCCAAACGGTCAGATAAAAAACCGAGCAAACGTTTCGTCACCGTGGACACGAATCCCGAGAAGTTCAAGTCGAAAAGAAGAAAATTAGACCCCGAAAATAAACCAACCACTGGGACAGGAATAAACAGGGATGCTGGAAATGTTTCTGACTCTTATGTAGAACACATCAAGGATGATGCAAATGGGAATGCATCACGTGACCGTGTAATGATAGAATATTTGATGAACAAATACCAACTGAATAGAGACTCAATAACCCTGGAGGTGCGAAGAAAATGAAGTCACAGTGAACTAATGTATTCGTTTAAAAAAAAAAAAGGACAAAATTGAATAAATTACTGTTTAATATTTACTTATGTCGTAAAATGATGTTTTTACTTTTGTACGCGAAGTTTTATTTCAACAGAAATATCGAGAATATATAAGAATGAAATTATTAAAGCATGTCATTTTTTAAAATAGCACGATTAGCAACAGTTTCTGGTCAACATTTATAGTCGTGTTAAATGGTGGTCGCAATAAAGGACGACCCGTAATAGTTATTATAATTATCACATTGTTGCGTAAAACTATTACCAATTATCACGGTGAATATTGTACAAATATTTTTATCACTAGATACGCAACTGAAATGGTTTTCTATAGTACGACCTTGTTTGGTACGACTTAATTTGTATGTGTTCTTTTTTCTTCTGATAGATCGAACTGTATCTCATCAATGCTATAGGCGAAGTAGGTCGTCGAGTCATACTCCTCGTAAAACGTCAAACTTGCTCACCCACGCAACAGGTGATATTGAGCACAAAATATTATCGTGCGGGAAACTTTTTCAACATTTGAAACCCGTCTTCCGGTACGTTTCCTTTATCTCAAAAATTTGAAAAAAAGGGACGTGATTAACTATAATTTTATCTATTCAATTTATTTCATTAAATACATTTAATAACTTAAGAATTTGGTAAAATATTATTATCACAAATACAGGTAATCATTGTTAACTTATCCTTTCCTCTGATAATCATCAAATACTTAAACATTTATTTCCTCCTACAGATAAGAAAGGCGGGTACTGATTACTTTTGATCGCAAAAGACACAACACTAACAGCACCAGAGAGGCCACACCACAAGCACACGTGTCTTATCAAACCGCTATCAACAGAAATAGAAAAAGAACCGTCACTTTCACCGTTACTGTAGAAATCCAGGAAATTAATGATATTAATCAGGGACAGTGTCTCGCCGATCCAAAAATAAACAATTTAAGCATCGCTCGTACTCACCGTTCGAAGCAATAGGAGGAATGAGGGGGGGTGGGGCGGAGGAGGAGGAACGAGATCGTGATTCATCCGAGTTCACCGGCGAATTCGTGCAGGAATCACCATAGGAATCTCTTCGCTCTCATTACTCTGTTAGGCCCCCAGTTGATAAATTCCAACGATATTTCCGAATAGATGCGACTTAGTTAGATGAGTAACATTTGAAAAGAAAAATTGTCGCAACGAAAGAACGCGTGGCAACTTAATAAAACACCGATTGAATTTCACTGATTC
>NW_017100510.1:51822-69523 GCF_001263275.1 Habropoda laboriosa | reverse complement strand
CAACGTGGAGGAGCAACCTGTTAGAGGAACGCGACACCGAAACGAGTCACGAGATGTTCGAAATATCGTGGCAGGCTGGAATGAGGCGGAAAAGAGGACTTATCCTCGCCGCGCGACAGACAGCATTACACTTGGAGGCGCTCCGGACGTAGCAGCCGCACCTGTGCTCCCTCCATCCAACCCTTCCTACACCTTTTCTCACTTTCTCCTTGTTCCTCTGTGTCCCTCCTTTTTCCACGCCCGATGCTTTTCTCCGGCTCTTTTTTTACCGTTCCTTTTTCCTCTGTCCCCCTCTCTCTTTCCTTCTCTGTCTCTTTGTTGATCTTTTTTCTTCCTGAACGCTCGTTCCTTTTTTAGAGCTTCGCTTTTCGGGGGACGACCAGGTTGGCCCAAATTTTGAGCAAGTGCATTATCTGCATCTTGGATAGGACGTTTGCGAGGAGAGATAATGCAGAGACTGAATGCGACGAAGAGATGTTCTTGAGGATGCGCTCGATGATGATTTGAATGAAGGAGTTTTGTATGAATTGTTTAACGTTTTTATCACAAGGAAACTTGTTTTCCTATTTCTTCTTCCAATGGTCTTGTAGATAGAGTCGTCCTCTTTTTATTTGTTCCTGTTGCGGTCGTGAGAGATCAGTTTCGATGAATCTGTGGGCAACTCGTTTAGCTTCTTTTACCTTGTATGTAAATGTGTATGTTAAGCATTAAACTGTCGAGTACGAGGAGATTAAAATTTGAACGCATGATGCATTATTTGTAAATAATTATGAATAATTGTGTTATTTATGTGAGATAAAAATGTACAAATATTTTTCTGTTTGTACAGATAAAAATTATTCACTTGTCATTAGAAAAATCAATTGTTCAAAAATTGAAAGGCTATAACAAGGCGTAATTTATAGAAGTTATTTCATATTTTAGTTATTTCGTTCGATGTTTACAAAACCTTCGGCAGACAGTTAATTAAATCGCGCGGCGTACTTTAAGTAGAAAGTAAGTAAACGTTTGCTTATAATTTTAACGCCGAGAAACTTCTTGAATGCGTAAGGAAACGGATGAAAACCATTATAATATTCAAATATTTGTTCGATATTACCGAGCAAAAACTGTTTACGTCAGAGTAAAAAAGAACAAAATCTTTTCCCGAGAAAAAGATAAATTATGACATTGTCATAAAAAAATTAAATTGGTGATCAAAGTGTACATCGAAATATTATGTATGGATACGTGACAATAAGAGTTGATAATCACGGAAGTTGTAATTTTCGAGACCTTACGACATGTTCTTCGATTGCACGTAAGCTTCTTTTACTAATGCTTCGTCAAGGATAAAGTAGGTTCCTGTAAATCGACTAACGAGGATTTAATTTTTTTCTGTAATTTCAGATCTGTGTGACTGCATCTTGAATATTTGAACAAGTGATGTAGGTTTAAAGGTGAGAAAAAAAATCTGAGAAGCTTAATTTATACACTGTACGAGACTTCCGCTCGTTTATAGCGTTCAGTACATCATTCGTGATGACTTTATTTACCTTTAGCAGAATGATAAGTAACAAAGAATAGCTTTGTACTGAATAGTTGTTTGGTCTTATAAGTTAAACAATTAATTGAAATATCATATTACTATCTTGTTTATATTTTAGGTTGTATGTGAGAATTTATTTGAACTAAAGTTGGAACAACAGCGAATAGTGAAAAGGATATATAATATTCAAGTTGTGCTGGTCGTTTCAACGAGTACCGAGAATTCAAATGAATTTACGGGCTATATAAACTAAGCTACATGACATGAAATATTAAATAATATATTTGTATGCGTCAATGCGTTTCTACGATCGTGATTGTTATTTTAATTTTTTATAATTCATATGTACAGTCACTTGTGTGCTAAAAGCAGGTGGAAGAACTTACTGAAATGTATTTTACATAGTTTACACATACAAATTGAAGTAATGAAGAAGAGTGAAGTAAATTTCTTCATAAAATTCTGCATAATTGGATTATTCGATTTATGTAGTTGGTACTATGTAACTAAAATTCAACATGTTCAAACAAATTCAAAATTATTTGTAGGATTGAAAATCAGCAAAAATGGTTCCATTAAGTGTATATTGAACTCTTTGAACATCTTTTGTAACATTTACTTGCGTAACATACATAAGTTCGCAAATGAACGCACACTTGTAAATCGTATATGTATATGTTCAAATGTGCCATGTCTAGTTTGGTTTGTTAATTTGTAAAGTATGACGAAAAGTAATACCATTCGTTTGGAAGTGCGCAGGACAGAGTCGGTTTCGTTATTGAGATATTCGCAAAAAAATTCACCTGTAGTACCTCTTATGCCGTTTATCGGTATATACGCATTTTTTTTTTTAAAGAATAAATGAAATCAGTGAGAATGAAAATATCTCGCTCAAAAATCAGTAAGAAAATATGTGTGTGTGTGTGCGTGTGTGTATATATATATACACGTTTATGTAAGTGTATATATATATATATACACGTTTATGTAAGTGTATATAAATATATTAATATCAAAATCAAGAATATTATACGAGTGATAATCCTTCATGTGTTTTATGAATATACCTTTTTTTCTTTTTGACGTCGAGTATATATGTTTTTCTTTTTGTGTTCTTTGTAACATTGATACACTCGATTTTAAATTTATATATCTTTGAACAGTTTTCCAATATATCATTTGGTTTTTCTTGTACATTTTTTTTTTATTTTTACAATTTGTCGCATAGAACAGTATCTCTCGCTCGTGTATTCTTTCTTTTCCTATAAGAAAGATTGTGCAAGCAAAAAACCGACGGAATTTACAATAATTAACACACATATACAAAGATGATGCGATGACGTACATGCAACATTAATCACAATCGTTAGTTCTCATAGATCCTAATCAAATCCATCCTCAATAGAACAAAGTGCAATTAAATCGTACATCGCAGTAAGTAAAATATTTGCGGCAGCAAACTTTGTAAAACACACGTTATATATTTCAAAGTTCGATAACTGGACGATGTAGTATAACCTATCATGAATTCCTTGGGAACGCGTTTTGGATCTTAAAATACCTTTGGGTTCGAATTCGTAATATTTCGCTTAAATTTTATGTCACGATACTTTCGCAAATATTACGTCCGTAAAGGGTTACAGTTACGATTCAATCACTTGGAAGAAAATCGAGTCAATGAAGAAATTTTTGGAACTTAGCTTATGTAAACTAAACCTATACACGTTACTTTAAACGCATGATAATTGACAAAGAAGAAACTTCGCAATTTACAGAGTCGCTTAACGAACAATTGGAAACTATAAAACCCGTAATTTATAGCAATCAAAATACATCACTTTTTGAAAGATGCTCGTCGGGCAATCCTTTTTCCTTTTCTAGTCGATATAAGCGCTTTTATATCCTTAATCCTTATTCATTTTTACATACATAACATCAGATATATATGTGTACATTATATATATGCGTATAGACGATTATCTATCGATTTAACCAGAATTTCTCAAACGCCACGATCGAAAAAAAAAAAAATTAAATTCTAAACAACCTAAAATAGAAATGATTTACTTTATTTTTGTAAGAGTTTAAGAATTTCTGGTTAATAAAAATGACAATGCACACCGAAGTCATGACGTAGCTATAAATGATATACAACGTTATCTTTATATATAAAAAAAGAGAGAAAAACGTGAGTAATGTTATAACAAAGCGGTCAATTAACAAATTGCTTACCACTGATATATCATTTTAATAAATATAAATTTATACTGTAAAATACAGTGAATTATATTGTTTTATATATAATGAGATTCTCTGATATAATCGTTTGTTGGTCGTTCAATTTAATAAGAACGTGGTAAGCAACACGTTAATTTCAAGACAAAATAAATTTGATAAATTAGGAATTCAATCTTTACAGACTAGACACTATGATCTGTGTTCCTTACGTTTTGATTTAGAACGTACGCAAAAAGAAGATAATTTAAATACCTCCACAATCTTACTTTGTACCATACTCATTACCAAAACAAATGAGCAATGATCCATTTCCATTTTAATCAATGCTAATTCATTTGATGATGAACATTAGTAGAACAATTAATGAACGTACGCTCTATTTGTTATTGTCCATACTAAAGATTCATCGTCAAACCTATAGATCATCTATATAAGACACAACTATTCCAAAAGCAGCTTTTACTCGTTATATCAGAATGCTTCTTAAAACATTTAGACTCTTGTATGATTATCAATTTGTTCAAGGTACCATTTGTCGACACATATATGCGACACATACAATTAATTTATCTAATGCACATCGATTGCGGCGATTTTAATGCGCATTTTAAACTTTTTAATTTATAATTTTTACAATGAAACATTTACATCCTCGATCGATTCGCTGCTAATTAATTTCAATAGCTAAGATACCTTGTTAAAAAAATACTGTATTCTCGAAGCGTTAAACACCGATAAAATAGATCATACGAATTTTCATAATGTAACGAGCTAATCTTACAAAATTAGTTGCTTCTGTTTAGCTATGTCCTCTGCCTTTCTCTTTCTCTCTTAAACGTTTGCCACTTTCTTTTCGCTTTAAATATAACATGGATAGACTATAACGCTACACGAGATAAAACCGCTTAGTAGCGTCCTTATAATAGTATAATCTCATTTGGACATCAATATTTGCATGTTAAAACTGGTATATTGGCAACAACTGAATAATTTTGGAATAGTCTTTCACTAAAGCTCTATACCTTGTATAAATGTGAATCAAAAGAAAGCTTCAAAAATGCTTCCAAAATCTAGTATGTAATAAAAAAAGAAATTGTGTCATGGTGGAAACACTTTGTGCCTGCACAGAAAGAATAAAATTATTGTACGGCAGTCTAGAGAGTAGAACAAATCGAGTTGGAGGGAATTTGTAACTATACAAAAGCTTCCTTCCTCTATATACCAGTTGCAACAAAGAATTATCGACTTCTTATTGCTCACGCAAAATCCAACCAACTCATATCTCTCTCTCTCTCTCTCTCCCTCTCTCTCGTTCCTTGCTTCATTAACACATTAATGTTAGTTTGGTCTACTACTTTGGCCTAACGAAAAGTGTAAATCATATAGGTACTCTGTGAAACATTAAATGCTCGTATTAGCATAAGTCTTTAGCATGGAAATAGATGTATGGATGAAAAGAGCATTTGGCAGTAAGAAAACAGAAATTGCATTCTTGTATGCACCTTCCTTAATGTTGAATCGAATTGTTCCATATTACTCTTATGAGTATCACGAAAGTAAATTCGTGGTTAATGAACATGTACTTAAAAAAGTACCAATGTACAAGGCGATTCGTTATCAATTAGCGTCTTAAGTAGCTTCTTTAATTCTGCTTTTAATTTCGAATCCATAAAAGATGTTTTCAATGAATATACCAAGTACACGATGTTCACTTGTTTCTTAACATATGAAATCAGAATTAAAAAAATCATTTGATTCGCTAATTGACAGTGAATTACTTTGCATATACGTGCAAATGAAAGTCATGAACATATAAAATACATGCGTATACAAAAATCTGTCATTTTCATCCCTGAGCAAGATGATAATAATACAACATCTAAAAATCTTGCCAACGATATATGGTATAGTTGGTGGAAACGATACAGTGAGATCACAAATTAAAGTATTAAGCGGCAAGACTGATTGTTATAGCCGCAAATACAACACTGTCCAATAGTAATTGCAATATTGATCAAAATTAACCTGCAACTGTTAAAAATTAAAGCGTAGACAAAGTTTTTAAATAATCGATTCCAAGTTGACATCCTTTGACGTCTGACCAACATTACGATCTCACTATATCGGTGCCACCAACTATACATATGCAATACTGAAATCGTTACGTTAGAACATTGTCAATCCAAAAGCTCGATTTGGACGCTGAAACAAACTTCTCGTTTTCCTGCATGTATCTCAGCTATTCTTTTCCATTTTGGTCGGACTGTACGGATAGAGAAACCTATTCGGATTGGCACAGAGATCAAATATCGCGATACCGGTTAAAAGATTATGACACGACGATATGTGACGTAAGGAAGGATTATACATTGACGTCTTAACGACTTATTGCGCTCAAGCTTTGGATCTGTCGGAGGAACGGATCCCGTAGCATAACACCAGGGAGAATATCAGCCCAAGTAGCTCCAGGATACCTATACCAGCGACTACACCGATCACGATGTTCTTCTGATTGTTCAGCGCATCCATCAGCTTGTCTATACAGCCCTGGAGACAAAAAAAAAATTGGTAAGATTCGATCGAGGCCACGCTTTCACGACGATTGGTGCATTAACGCGTTCAACCGGCCGTGATTCCACCGGTGAGTCACGATATTCTGTCCCATGGGACATAAGCCAGGCTATTGTCTATACTGTTAGCCATAAAGGTAAAAGTGACGATATCGAGAGAAACTTTACGGTGTATGTTTCGTATAAAATGAAAATTATAAATATGTTTTAGTGTAGTAATATGAAAAGATCTGAATCTACTCTTCCATTTATCCAATTTGTTTCAACAAGTCTTGAATGGACATCCAATTAGTCGTCCAAACTCTATTAAATTTCAACCAAAGGGACAGGTTTTAAGCGTCTAATCTTCTGAAACTAATTTCAAGCCAAAATTGCTTCCCTTTGCACATTATAAAATATTTCCATGCATAGTAGTGTCTCCCCGTTCTTGGAGCTGCATACTGCTCTGTGCAATATACAAGAGGAGATATTACCTCGCTGTAAATTGCTGGGCTAACTATACTGGCCACTTTAATATTCCGGGCTGCTTTGCAGGCGGTGCTGTCTTTGTCTTTGCAGCATGACTCCGGCACCTTGTACACGTTGTTCGCGTCCCCGGAAACGGTTAAACCGACAGGAATCGAGGGATCCCTAGTCGCATATTTGCTGCCTGTCCAATCAGCTGAACCGGTGGCTCCGCAACATCCTAGATCAGACTGAAACGCGTCCACCGCTTCTGTATAAGCAGGGTCCTCGCCATATTTGTTCTGAAATAAAGAATAAATTAAAATCAACGATTCATGTCTAACCTACAATTATTATTAAACCTTCAAAGGGAATTCATGTTCTAAAATTGGAGTACTAACAAATTGTGATTTATCAAATTTTACATAACACTATTCGAGTGTTTAACAAGAATTTTTGATAACATGCATTAAGTGTACAGTCGATGACACAACATTTGGCAACACTGTATAACTGCTTGATAACTGTTATTATATTTTTAGCAAAGATTCCTGATCCAGAACTGGGACAGCAGGTCCTGACACGTTAAACTCGTACACTATCATGAAGGAGTAAATAAAAAGAAAAGTGTGACAAGAGGCAGAAAAAAAGCTCTACTGAACGAGTATCTAATTCAGAATGATGAATGGAGTAATTATAGGTGTTCAATCAGCCGGTTTAGAGAAACGAATAGACTAATTATAGACGATTAGCACGGGCATGGACGACGTCGAGTCTCCGGCTAATTAGAAATTCCCTTTAACGGACACCGGTACGAGCGTTTAGCTAACGATAAAGCTCGAGAGTAATTGCTCGATACCTTAACGGTATTTATCACGGAAGACTTGACCAGTTCCTCGAGGCGGTCGCTGTTCGTGTACAACCATGCCCCAGCCGCGATTTGTGCGACGATAACCACCAGCAGGCAGCTAAAGAAAGCGACCAGCATGCCCTGAGAGCCGCGGAAGGCGCCGCAGCAGCCGAGAAAGGCAACTATCAGCATCAGAATACCGGCTGAGAGCAGAATGTAGAGACCGGCGTTGAAGTTGTGTTGCTCCTGTGCCAGTGACATTAGAAATGTTTGGTCTGTTAGCATCCATACTGCTAGGACAACCGCTGCTAGACCCAGAGCCTGGAAATTGAATAATTCCAGTCAGTGGAAGAGCAATATTTCATTTATGTCAAAATTTTTTGTTTATTGTGTTTTATTTTGTGTCCTTGTTACATGTAACGAAAAAAAAGCGCGTAGAGTAAAATTATACGCGTTATTGACACATATGTGCAGGGTACAGCCATAAGCCATCATAACCTAACATGTTACGTAAGACAGAAAAAAAAAATATGAATAAATATGAAAAAGGAATGAATAGGTAAACAGTAATAAAGAAAAATGTGTATGTTACTATACTTAAAGAGAGGATAGAAATGTTTTTTTTTTCTTATCGAGTTGTTGGTTGGTAGTGGAAAAACCGATAGGAAGATAGGTATGCAAGATGAACCAGTAAGAGGCTTTACAAGCAGTTTTCTGAGAAACCAGTAGAGAGCTAGTAGAGATAGCGATAAGGTTTTTTTTTTAGGTAGTATTTTAGGGTCGTGTGACCGTTACAGGACAAACAGGCCCTTGTCTGGCTCCCTCAGAGGGGAACAGGAAGTTAGAACACGACTTACATTCTGAATAGAATAACGTAAAAAGGTTTTATATTTTTGAATAATTTCTTTCCAAACGATTGTCACATCAGTTTACCATCGTCTTATATACATTGGATCAAAAAAGTTTCCATACACTCGAATAGAATTTCGTAATTAATTTATTACTGTTCTACAATGAATTTGTAAACATTTTTCTTTAACGGGTTATAATTTATAAAGATAATAGAGTTACTGACATTAAAAAAATTGACATATTATCTGTTGTTGGTAAAATTTAAGAGCAAAGATAACAAAGCGGTCGACTTGAGCGACAAAAAAGTCTCCATACACTATTATTCATTCGTCTTATTTATCGGTTGCCATAAAAACATGCGGGGTTCCCCGTTCTATAGATCATCAGAAATCAGTCTGAAGTAATTTTAATAAGAAATAGTACGAAGATGTTGCAAAAAACGAAAGCACCAGTTCCAATTTGCGAACTAATCGTTCGGTTAAGAGATCGAGGTCAGTCACTTAGAAAAATAACATATTTTCATTTTAAACAAATTTAATGAAATTAGATTTAAAAATTAATAACCTAAAAATTCATCTAAGTATAATACACAGAGATTAAGGCCTTCCATCTTCACGTAACATTTGCAATGCACGTTTATTAGCGTCCCCATAAATCTAAGAACAGTTATAAATCATTTTTTCCGCTGGTACAATACCACAGATGCAAACGACGCATTGTGCCAGGCGGAACGTTTTCCTACTTCGCCTGCAAAAATATGACCTGACCTTCTTGGCCCTATTGAAACAGAGAAAGCAGGGAACGTGTATTCTGGTTTACTGCTTAAGCGCCTCTCACAATGCGCTATATGGATAAATAATGAAGTATTCTTGCGAAACGGACGAACCGGGACAGAACGCGCCCTTTTCAATGGCCTGTCCACCAGATGTGTGCGCTTCCATGTTAAAACTCTTGGACATTCCCATTCTCCCCTTTTTTGCAGCACCCGTCGACCGTTTGTCTCGGGGAATCTTAGCTTGAAACGTTCTGACTACATATACTAAAAGCTCTTGCAGCGTCTTCACCGAAATTCAACGCAACATAAAAAGAAATTACAGACAATATTCAATTTATCAATATGAAAACATGCACTTACGAGATTTCTCGTATCTCTGTGATTGTTTCTTGCATTAATTTATAGTTATTATTATTGAATACTAAGGTCATTAGAGATATAATCAGTATTGGCAATAGAGCTGGCAGCGCATAAAAATGCGTAGGCGTGGAATACATTGCTGCACTTACAAGTTACAGATCGTTAATTAGACATACGTAAATATACAAAGGCGATATTAAGAGAGGTCTACATAAGCGTAAGAGAAGTTACATATCCCGTTCAACAGACAACCACAGATTTATCTATCATGCATAATGCAGACATTTATCTGTGTAAAAGAAAAAAAAAACTAGGTTATATGTACTCTGTTCATACATAGACTTCCCAGCCACACTTTCCCGCGACTTGATTTTTCTCGTAAACATCCAAAATAACCTATAACTCGTGTCGCAGTTGAACACGGTGTTTACATGAGAAGGAATGGACCTCGAAATCGAAGGTTCAGTGGGTTAAACTAGCAGAACACGCTCGTGACTTCCACTCGACGTGTAATCCCGACGGAGGCGTGCCTTTTAAACAGAGGACTTCCTGTATTCTCGGCGTGTCGTCCCGTGCCGTTCGAGCTGCGAATGCTGATGTAAGAAACAGATGCAAGAAGTCCGGAGGATTCGGTTGAGTCAAGCGAATTCTTCGCTGATACAATCAGAGATCAAACAGTGTAGTAAATCAAGCTGGAGATGAACTGCGTTCAACACGTGGCACAAGAGAAGTTTCAATAGAATTTTAAATCAGAATGAAAAAACTACACCTCGGAATATTTAAAGAAAAATTGCAACTGCGTTATATTTCTGATCACTTTTTCATTTTCAAACGGTTTGAGGTTAATGTTTTTTGAACGGCTTGACGAAGGGAACGTTATGTGTTTAATGTACTAACATTATTATGATACATCCGGTAGTTTGAGTAATGGATCCCCGGAAAGAGTATTAAAGGATAATTAAGTGATTGAATATTTACATTCACATGATTCACTTCGTTGAATATGTGATTTCTTGATGTAATGTATATTCCTGTACAGAATTTGAAATTGCGATAGTTAAATATTAAAAGTTGAAAATTATTTAATATTTTTTTTTCTTTAATTATGTCTTAGTAAAAATTTAAAAACAAACATCGCGTTTAGTCAGCTGTTGCAATTTGCAAACCACGCGATGAATTCCAATGTAGCCTGCATAATAAGTTTGCATGTTACGCAATTGATTACTATGTTTTACAAACATCTAAACACTTATCTAATATAATTTATTATTATATGTTTTTACTTTGACGATTTTTTACTGATTAGGTTATTTTCATTTTGTTAGATTAGAAGATAAAATTAGACGGCGATTGATGAATTTACCGGTTTGTATACCCAGTGATATTTACCGCGTTAAAGTAATACCCACGCTTATTAAAGATTAACAATTCGAACCAGGTATGGTTAACCGAGTCTATAGAAGGCAAACTAGGTGTTCGTTAGCATCTGTATAAACATTTTTCGTTGTGCGGTCTAGACAGTTCGCTGTCGCGGGTAATATAGCAATCTAAATACACACGCGGTTCAATTGATGTCAGATTCCCTTTCTGTACTATGATTTCATTACTAAACGACAAAAATAAACAGTCGAACATTTACCGATTTTTTAAGCAAAATATTCATTCGTTCCGTTTCAGTTAATAATTCGGAAATAAGTGAAAGCAATAATAAACGTTGTAACTTGATTAAATTGTACTTTGCAGAATCAAATCGAGTTCTCGAAAATCCATAAAATCGAATCGTGTAATAGAAAATAGATGGTAGGGTTATGCGTGTCATATCATTTCCCCGAAAGCATTTGGCAGCTTCATTTAGCGCCAAGTAAGTCAAGTTCAATGTAGTTGGTAAATGGATTTTATTCGTGGAAATAATGTTGCAAATAACGGTTAGAATTTAAACATTTCTACCTGTCATTTTCGTAAAAATAGACTCGCCCGCCATGTTTAACGTTTTCATTGAACATATTTACAAATGCAATTCGAGATTCGATCGATCAGCGATCGAGCAATGAAAACGAGTGCACGTATCGATACTAAGAACAGTCGCAAGGGATAACTGGGCCGTAGTGTAGGATGCAAGCTCGTAGGAAGAACATATTCGTTCTCTGACTGGAAATCTATATTTAAACGTACTTATTCCCCGTTGAACATTTTCAAACTAGAAGCGATGCTTGTCTTGGTGCTGACATAAGCACTATTGTTAATCGCTCGACAAAATGTTGACGTATGATGGTCCGGCTGGTGTTTGATCGGTATTCGTGGCCGCGGTTTAATAATTCGAATGAATCTGAGTCATTCTTCTGATTCCTAGTTTTCACAATACATCATTAAACGTGATGCAAATACTTGAAATGGATATAATCAAATATGACTCTCGTAAATACTTCAACAAGTTTTATTTTTTAATAAAATTAATATTGTTGATATTTACATGTATCGACTGAAACAATATTGATAAGTGCCAACTTCACGTACAACACAAACATTTAAATGTGTACCCTATTGAAAATGTATATAAATAAAATTGTTATAAAAAATTTTATTATGTAAAAACAATTATTTAGATCGTATTTTCGTGTTTGGTTTTCATTGGCTAGTCGAAATCAACTAAATCGATTATATGAATCGCTGAAATTTAGGGCAGACAGCGATTAATGCGAGATATACGCACCACCCAGATGCAATCGATTCAACTGCTCTCTCAAATTGCCTCACTTGACGCCGGAAAACTGCGGTATTAATTAAAGGGAGTTTCGACGGTTCGGAAAACTTATCGCGTTAATTACGAGGTAATAACTTGCGCTTATAGACGATCATTCGAAAGGTTATTTGAGTGAAAATCGATTGAAGATGTATTAGCTGGATGCTGATTATTTTTCAATTTTGTGTTGTTTAAGTTCACCATATCATATGACATACATCATCAAACCAATGACAAAGTTATATCTTTTAAACAGTACTACTTGAAAGTATAAATTGCATAAGTTTTATGAATTTTATGACAAAGTATATTTGAAAAAAACACTCATGCACCCAGATACAACGATTCAGCTGTACTAGAACAGCAAAACAGCAAAGTAGCGAAATAGAGAAAAAAAATCCCTAAATTTCACGCCTGCTAACTACCCTACTTCACACCAGAATTTCGTTCCAATTCATGTCCTACACCCGTGAATCAGTGTTCGAGTATTTTGAAAAGTCAGGACATTTTATTTTTATCGACGGAGTCATGAATCTCTGGAGAAATATTTTATCACAGAAGCATAAAAATAGAATTGCAATAAAATGGTAATACTGTACAAGATATAAAATGGTAGAGACCGACAAAGTAAAGATAATTTTCTCAAATGATAGTTTTAAGTTACTAAAAAGGAAGTTGCACAGAATTACTTGTTTTATTGTAAGAAATAGTACAATTTCCTTAATATAATGCTACTTTAGTACATCCAATTATGTTACAAGTTCAGACGGCTCTTGCTCTTATTATCTTTGAAATAAGTTCGCGTTTTGAGATAAATTGGGGGTCACCAGGCTAATACAGCTGTAAAGAGTGAATTAAGCAGAGTTGTTACTGGCACAGAAATTAGTCTTCTTTACACTTTATCTCTCTTTTCGGACGTTTCTGTTCTTTTATTGTATCGATATTTGTTATTGCAATATAAATTAATTCTTAACTGTTATTATGTAAGAATAAGTATTGTAAAAATTTTTTTTGCATTCCACTATATACAGTGTTAAAAAACATCAAATATATATTTTAAAATGTGTTAAAAATTATGTAAAAGATTTATTAAAAATTATACATGTTAATCGACAAAAAAATAACCTGAGGGACCTATCGTTTTTGTTTAATGTTAATTTTTTGTATTCGTTAATTTCTTTATTGAAACGATTAATATTTCTAAGTATATACACATAGAAACTGCTTAAATTTATTGAACCAAATCACACTTTCATTGTCACGCAAACCGTGCGGGTATTTAACGGTCATAACATGCTTAGTATATTATATCCCCTTGTAACTAAAGCTACCCTTTATTATTAAGCGAAATGCAATAATTTTATTGATCAATCAAACCACTATAAATATCCTACATCAACACATATTATGCTATTCTTTCATCAATCTTATATTCTTTTCTTTACTAAATTAAATTAAATTTGTACAGAAACAAAAATTTTCTTAAATCAAAACGTAGTTAACTATACAAGATTAATAGCGGCATCAAGAAAATGTGCAGCAACACATTACAATTAGCTATTCAATAAAAACATCTATTGAAATAATTTTTAAGCGTATTGTATATATTTACCCAAAATATGAGGTTTACACAGACTAACGCATACTTGACGCATCCATAACATTCCGAAAGCACCATCTTCTTCCGAATTGTACGTGACACCACACTTGGTTAGGTTACTTTGGTAGCTTTATAGAAAACACGCGATTCTGTGAACCGACGAAAACTGTTTGTATCCGTTTGCACTCTGATGCACGAACGAGGGAGGGACTTTTTTTGTTCGCTGCCGCGATTACTTAATATTGTACTCCCATATTATCGGAAGAAAAACACCGACCCATTCCATGCAACGGTTTATAAGAAACTGTCATGGGATACAAACTATCGGCGTTACTTTTTATCGCGAGTGCAAGGTATGAAGAACGGACTGGTACTCTCGTTTAAACCTCCTTGAAGCTGCAGCTTGTGACGTCATTCGAATATCTTCTATCCTTATCAGACACACTTTGAAATCTGTCCTTCTCTCTCTTACTTACGAACTAACCTCCCTATTCATTTCTCTCTAACGTACTGTTTCCCTAGTCTCGCTTGTTCGTTTAGTATCCCCACTTTTTCCCCCTTCTCACACCATATGCGCGCGCGACATGTAAATGCACGAATATATTTTCTATTATATTTTCTCTACTACTTTTCTTCAGTTTTGCTTGTTTCTTCTTTTTTTGTTTTTGGTTCTAATTTTTTAACATTATTTATCTAACTTCGTTATTATTTTGTTTGATATTTGTTTTATTTGTTCTATGTATACTTACTTTATGCATTATATTTTGTAACAATTCAAATAAATTTAGATTAACAATAACGGTAAGTTTATTATAGCAAACTGGTTTAAAAATGTATTTGAGGGGTAACACATTCCATTACATTACTTATTGTTATTTAATATATTCTATCTAGTCCTTCCACTTCTTTCTTTTTATCAACATCCCCGTTTATGTTGATAGCGTTTATTCTTAACATCGTTCTATGTACTCTATAAACTGTAAAGCAGACAAGTATTAAATTAAAAAGTTGAAAAACGTTCCAATTATAGTTACATTAATGTTAGTTGCCATATCACATCTTACAAGTTAGTCTGCGATATTGCTTCCTCCTTTTCATTCTGAAACGGGTTATTGTATGAGACAAAGTTTTTTGAACAACAGTTGCATCAACTGATACCAATTCCCGATTCAGAAGAGGCCTTCCAATAAGTGTGAAATCGGTACTGCCAACTAACAGCACTTTTTCTAATGTTAATTTATCTCCTGGTTGGGGTGGCCATTGACCTTCAACAGTTATAATATCACTTTCTGTGACTTTAAATTGTGTTCCACATAAATATATGATTGCAAATAAACGGCCAGTTGAGTTGGTAGCTATTTGTTTGTTAACTTCGCTGAGCACATCTAAAAATAAAAAGAAGACATTAGAATTGTACAGATGAAAAACTAGATATTGAACAATTTAATAATTTAAAAAAAAAATTGATTAACCAGCAGCAGCTTTTTCTTTTTCTTCATCAACTTCAGGTACCTCTTCTTGATAGCTTGGTGGTTCTTTAAACCAAGGTAACTTGTATCGAGTACGATAAGCAGCTACTTCTACTTCCCATAATTTCAGTGCTGTAACAAATATATGCAATATTTTTTCACTTGTATATTTTATTCTGAAAATAAAATCACGTTATTTATTTATATCTAAGAATTAGTTCCATCGCAAAGTGTAATGCTGTATGAGGGTTATAACATTATGTTGATAATTGTAACAATAATAACCTTCAAAATAGTAACAAAATATAATAGTATTACTGTTAATATTACAGTAATATAGTAATATAAGTTAAAAAACTAGAATAGCAAAGTATGTGCTATAATTTTATTTACCTAAAAATTATTGTTGATAAGTAGTTTTTAATTATACAAATGAAAAGTGAGGTTATATAACCTAACGTTACATACAAAGGAATAAACGAAATATTTATTATGATCACTCAAATTATTGACATACCTGGATAATATTGCTTGTACGTTGTAGCTGGAAGAATTCTTCTTATACAGGTATTTGTAGCAAAATTAAACAGTCTTGTAAAACCGGTTAGTGTCGCCATGATTCATACTCTATTCATTTTAAGTGTGATGATAATGTAATATAAGAAATTCGAAAAATTACATCTAAAATTGCAAACACATTTTATAAAGCAAGAAAGTAAATGTAGTACAAAAGAAGAGAGATGTCTTTTTCGTAAAAAGACACAGAGCAATAATTAAACAAATTCGCGCGAAATTTTTAAATGGTAGCTTTAAATAAAATTGTATTTTAAACTAAAATAAGTAAAAAAGACATTAGTGATGAATATTGTGTTGATGTTCAGTTGAATAACCTTTTTCTGTTTTACATGTTCCATTTAATAGAATGCGTTGTCATTAAAATAATCGAAATATAATATAAAAAGGATGGTTCTCAAATGCGGAAGAATCGTAGTATTTTTGTAGACTTCACTTGTAGTTCCGGTTCAAACCAGTACGTGAAGAGATGTCGTACATGTTCGCGAACAGTTACTTGTTATGTTTAGTCGTGTTGTGAGGAATCGATGATCGTTGAATTATCGTAATCGTTCCTGGTGTTCGTAGTAATCCGGCCAAATCGAACTATGCATTTTTATAAGGAAAAGCTTCTGTCACCGGGACAACTAAAGCGCCTGAGTGAGCACAAATACAGCTGTACAACAAGCAGTCTTTTGGATGGACTTCTTCAACCCTGGTGGAACTGGCTTGTTAACAAAGTTCCCCTTTGGCTTGCACCCAATTTAATCACTATCGTGGGGTTAATCGTCAATATTGCCACCACTTTGATCCTTATATATTACAGTCCCGATGCTAAAATCGAGGTACCATTTACATAACCTATTTTCTTGTTGAAATTTTATTTCCTGTGTGACAATGTAAAATATTAGTATATATTTAAAAATCGTATGCATATTCATTACAAAAATGAGAAATAGAAGAATAAATTAAGCAGTTATCACAATGACACATGACATCACTTGTTAAAATCACATATTGTATATGAGAGTGTGAATGTCTAAATTTGTTGTATACACATATCTGCAATGCTTATATTAGAACTATGTATTTATAAAAGGAATAGTTTGTTAAAAGGATAAAGTGTGTATGTAGAATATGTTTGTTTCAATATTTTAGGCACCTAGGTGGGCATGTTTTTTATGTGCACTTGGTTTATTCATTTACCAAAGCTTGGATGCCATAGATGGCAAACAGGCCAGAAGAACAGGAACTTCAACACCATTGGGTGAACTATTTGATCATGGATGTGATTCCATATCAACCGGTATGTTCAAGTTGACAAACCTTATCTGACCCTTTTAGCCTTTGACCTGTTACATTAAAAATTCATAAGTGAAATTTTGTTATTTTATGTTTCTAGTATTCATTGCTATATCAGCATGTATAGCAGTACAATTAGGATATTACCCAACATGGATGTTTTTTCAATGCTTTTGTGCTATGACACTTTTTTATTGTGCTCATTGGCAAACATATGTTTCAGGTAAGAAGTTATCCTTATCTATAACTATTGATAAAAATAGTATTATCTATTCTGTTGCTTTTACAGTATAACTGTTTTCAAACAGGTTCATTGAGATTTGGAAAAGTAGATGTCACAGAAGCACAGTTTACCATTATAATAATTCATCTCATTTCTGCAGTCTTTGGACCAAAAATATGGATGATGGAGGTTGTACCT
>NW_017100510.1:24655-51683 GCF_001263275.1 Habropoda laboriosa | reverse complement strand
TTAAGAATGGAGACTCACTTCTAAGGTATAGTAACAGGTTTTGTAATTAATTTAATAGGACTGTAAATACTTAGTATAATGGCATTATAAAATTTCCTACACTATTCAGAATTTTTATAAGAACACAAATATCCAATTTTATCTTCAAAGACATAAGGTTATTATTTATTCATATATTGTTAAGTGTGTCATAATTATTCATTTGAACCTTCATTAAATCTTTTTTTCTTTCCTGTAGTTTATTGTAGTTTTTTCATGTCTAAGTGAATTACATTTTACATGAATATTCATGAATATATGTGTAATTCATTTGCTATATCTTTTTATTTATTTAGTTTATTTATGAAATAAGTAAGGGACACATATAAGAATAAGTTGCAGTAGTTAATCAGTTAGTTGGTATATAATAAGTAATAAATAATTTATTTGACTAAAGATTTTGCTGTTATGCATTAAAAAATTTAGAACATGAAAGAAATTAACATTTTCAGTAAATTCCACTCTTTTTATCTCAAGACTCATGTTGTTTATAAAAAATTTTTAAATGTTTCTGCATGAGTCTAATGAGATTATTTCTTACAGATACCATACATAGATGGTTTTATGTTTAAGTATTTAATAGGAGTTATGACAGTAATTTGTGCACTGGCAAACTTATATTCCATCTTTTCGGTGATTTTCACCGGAGGAGTGGGCAAGAATGGTTCAACTGTGGCTGTAAGTTAGTCAATTAGACTTTTGTTTTTGGAGATATGGAAATGGGAGCAGCATGGCATGAGGAGCGGCGCTAAAAATTACTTTTTTGCTATGAGACTTATTGTAACGCATTTTATTTCCAAATTTCTGACTTATTTATTCCCCTTTATCCATTTCTTTCTTATTTTCCTGCATCATATCATTATTCATAATAAATGCATCATTACTTGCATTTGTACCTATAATTGTTCATCAAATACATTATTATGAAAAGAAAATGTATTAAAAAGTATTAATAGAATTATTTGTGATTTAGTGGAAATCACATGTAGGGTATATTCTGTGAAATAACGTTCTGTAGAAATAATTTATATTTTCTCTTGAATATATTTGACATATTATGCTTTTGAAACAATTTCTATCGGAGAAATGATTATTAATAGTAATAAAAATATAGTATAGGTAAAGTATGAATATACTTTTGTAGTATATGTATAAGTAAATATACTGCATAAGTATTTTATACCTAATATTTTTTTTAATTTGCATAACATAGTTTGCATCAGCATAAAACTGTAGGCAGATAATTTAACATAGAACGTGCATTTTGCATCATGATCATAATTCATTTATTTGAAATGTAATCTTTTACTCAAATCACAAGTTGAATCATTATAATGTAAATATTATTTGTGTTAGAAGAATAGACAAAAAACTGACAAAACAATCGCGCATTTGCTACACTCTGCAGCTCCCTCGTGCCTGATGTTTTATTTTAACACTTCTACATACAATAGTGGGCCACAAGTGGAACTTGCCCATGAAAAATGTTTTAATGTGTAATCAAATAGTAAGGCTTACTTAGGATAAATAAGATGTAGGGTAAATTTAGGATAAATTTTTATTGCATTTATACAATTTTTTTAACAAGCGAGATTTTGTACATTTGTTTAGATGCCAGTGCTTGGTGTAGGCACAGTCAATAACTACGTAGCAGTGTTATTTTATGCAGGCTACATTCATGTATTCCTTGAATTCTGTAAAGTGTTTGAGTCTGGTGGGATTGGAAAGAATGGTTCCACAATTGCAGTAAGTTTCAAAAATAAAAACTGGTTAGTTGCATACATACAAATTCTCATACTTTTGCCACTATAGCATAGCAATGAAATCTTTCTTCTTTCATTCTGCTTGCCTATCTAGATTATTGGATTACTGTTACTCATGTTAAAAAATAGTTTCTGCATTAGTAAGTTTCTACTTCATAAACTACATGCACATTACTTTATCACAATAAAAAATTTTTGTATGGTGTGCAGGCTATGAAAAGATACAGCTTATGTTCTAATATTATTTATACACTGCAATATCTTCTACACAAATTTATCTGTTATTCCATTTAGGTGCTTACAACTATGGTTTCTGAGTACTTGGCATTTGTTGAAGAAGTACTTTTAATGTAAACAAACATTTATTTATATTGCATAATAATAATATAATAATTTTTCAGAAAATTTGTAACAGTTGTTACATATTTCTAATATAAATTTTACATTAAGCTAAACAATTTTTATTTCATTAAACATTAAAATTCTAAGGTGGTTCAGTTCTCTTTGAAGTTGTAAATTTCAACTGCAGTGAACAAGTTTTATGTAATATTAAGAAATTCAGAAGTTTTAATTTGAATGATCTAAATTAACACAAGTAATATAACATACATTTTGAAGAGCTGAAATTGTTTCAAGAGCAAGAAATTTTCCTTGGGTGTGTTATGAAACATTGTACCTGGAATCAATGTTGAATTAATGTTAGAAATGTATTTGAAAGTAACTAATGGAAAGGTTTTTCGTGTCGCTTGCACAGTTGCCATACACTGGCACAGAGGTCAAGGTGTTTCCATTATGGGCTGCTGTGGGCATCGCTATTTTACTTGCACAGAGCAGCATATCCGTCATTCTTGCCGGTGGTGTCGGAAAAAATGGCTCCACCGTCGCAGTAAGTCAGTTCCGAAATAATAAAGTCATTGTGTAGTGCACTTTGCATTTTACTTTGGTTTAGACCCACGTTAAAAAAACCTTATTTCCTACATGTAAAATTTCTATATAAAATAAATTAATATAGAATATGTATCAACTACTTTTCTACACATTATTAATATGTGGTATATATAGTCTGATATCTTTGAATAAATTAATTAATTAAACTTCAGTATGAAAATATTTTTTACTGAATTATTGTAAGTAATTTCTGTGGGTCTAAATTCTGCAAGAGCATCACACAGAACGGTTTACTGTATCTTTGTTTCCACTTTGGTTAACACCTTTTCCTAAATATCTAAGAGTCTATATTGATATATCATACATGTCTTCTTCCATTTTATACTCCCATTCATTGATTGCACTTTTTATTAATTACACTGAATGTAATTTTAAGAAATTGCATGAGTTATTAAAAATATATTGTATATGTAATTAATTGTATATAGATAGTGTAATGGTATTAGTCAACATATACTTTATTGTAACTCCATTTTTATTAATTTTAAATTATTTTGTACATATTACGTATGCTGTGCTCAAAATTTATTTGTTGGTAGATGTAGATTGAGTTTATTTTTTTACACTCTAATTTTCATACTTTTAAATCCTTGCACATTGTATTTGCATGTATAACATGTCACCTTGTGAGTGTGAAAGTATTTTAGTAAAAGTAGTTATTATTTGAATTGTTATAGTGTCTAGATTTTACAAATAAAATTTGTATAATACTGATATCTATTTTTTATATACAGAACATTAGTTTAAGTTTTGTTCCCTTTTTTAAAAGCTTGTTCTATTCAAATTGAAGTTTTTGTATTATTCAGTGTTGCATACTGAAACATTAAATGTTAAGAGTTTTATCTGTAAAGGTGTATTGCTTAAACAGCTTGCAAACACTTTACATCTAAGTGCTTTCCTTTTGTAGCTATCAATTGCAGACTTCTTCATAATATTTATTCCATTTCAGGGAACATCAGTTTTATCTCCAATTATACCATTTAGTTTTGTGGTAGTACCAGCTTTTATAATTTATAGAAAAAGTGCTGAGCACGTATATGAAAATCATCCTGCATTGTACATACTTGCATTTGGAATGGTTGCATCTAAAGTTACCAATCGATTAGTGGTAGGTATATTACTGATCTAAATACTTCAATTGTTCCATTCAAAATATATATGAAATATTTTTGTAATACCATTTTTTCATATTTACAGGTTGCACATATGACAAAAAATGAAATGCAATATTTAGACAGTTCACTGATTGGACCAGCAATGCTGTTCTTGAATCAGTATTTCAATTTCTTTATCAAAGAATATTATGTTCTTTGGTTGTGTTTTGTAAGTTTTATCATATTTGTATAAATTTTATTGATTTCTTTTCAATATTTGTATTTTTATATTTTCTGTATTTGCAAATGTTTTTAGATTTGGGTTACTCTGGATTTACTTCGATATAGTGCTCAAATTTGCCTTGAAATCTGTGATCATATGAAGATCAAACTATTTAGGATACCATTAGGAGATCATCGAACGAGCCAGGTTTCTAATACAGCTGAAAAAAATGGTACTAACAGGTCCCAACGTAACAGATTGCAAAAGAAACATCACTAGGATTTACTTGTGATAATGAATGTGCTGTATGATTCATTTTATGTATAAAGGAGAGTTACAATATAAGAAAGCATAGAGATTTGATAAATTTTGTTATGACTGTATATACGAAGTTCGAATAGTACAGTTCATTTATTATCACATTAATTTATAATCACCGCCGCATCTGATTAGTATTGAATATAAATAAAAGGTCTCATCAACATGTTGGTTAAAGATTACTCACTGCTTGTCGTCGATTGCAATCATTTTGTCATCGACGAAGATAAAATATCATGAACTTAGTGATCGAAACTATGAATGGGTAGAACAGTAGGGTATACGAAACAATACAGTTTAAAATATAAAAAGTGATAAATTATTATCGAAGATTCGAATGAAAAAACATGACATAAATTTTAAGCAACTTTATATCATTGTTATAAGTTTTATAACAGTTTAATTAAAATACTGAATGACAATGATTGATTTAACTTTTATTTATTAACAATTGTATAGTATTTGCGTTTGGTAAAGTGAAATGATAATGAACATTCATTTAAAATTTCATAATTTGAGATTTAAAAAAGAAATTTTAAATTAAACAAATGTTAAAAGACATAAGTTTTTACATATTATTTTACAAAAATATTCAAATTTAATTTCAATTTTCAAAGGTTGTGTTAAATGGTACTAAAGTTATTTTTTTAGTTATCACACTATAGTCATGATCTCATAGAATATTTTAACAGTTCATTGATAAGCTTGAAACTAGACAAGAAACAATTATTTCTTCTTAAATTTACAATCCTAGATTACAACTGACATGTGTATACATAGTTATATAATATGAATATTCCAATATTTCCATAGTCAATTATAACAAGATTTACTTATAGTATAAGTAAACTACCAAAGATAGTTGCTTTGAGCTAAAATGATTTTAATCTATAATTTTTGTTATTTTTTTTTAAACTTTCGATTTTATATCATTCAAGAACTGTAAGGAATTGAAGGAGTGTTACTGACTAAAAAATTACAATAATTTTGTGTTTTGAAGTATATTTTCTTTAATCAAATATTTGTTTGTAATAAATAAGGAATTAGCTCAGGTCTGTGGCCTTAATATGTGCTTATGATTGCAATCATATAAAATAGTTTTCGGGTTAGAAGTCAGAGAAGGGGTAAATAATTTTTATTGAATAATTCATTGTGAAACAAATTCTTATTTTTGTTGAATGCAATTTATGTTTCATGAAACGCGAATTGTAAAATTTATTTTTTATTACTTACAAAAAATATGGCATATTGATTCAACAATATTAGTTATCAAAGATATTTAAATTGAAATAATTATAATACCATTGAATATTGATTTTAAGTTATATTCGACATACATATTTAGATCTTCAATATGCTGTAGTTTTTGTGAATAAAGTAAAATAAATTTTATGGAAATATGCGTTACATAATAAAGAATGCATAATTACGAAGTTACAATACGCGTGCTAAAGTATAGTTCATTTAAAAGTCTTTGTGACGATAATTTAGAATGTGTTATTAAAAGAAAGGGAGGAGGAAGTATTTTATACCTTTAGTGATACATCTTAAAAAATAAGAACATATTCTTTTATCATATTGCATTGTAAGAAGCATTAGTCCACAAAAATGTACATTTACTTCATTCAAAACTGTTCAGGGAATAGTTCCTTAAAAAATATGACTATCAATATTGAATCATTGTGCATGAAAAGAAATTATGCAAGAAAATTTCCAAGTTTAAATGATGTTTAGTTTAAACGTTTTATCAAAATCACGTTATTCTACAGTATAACATTTATTTCATTATAGAATGTTCCATTAGCTGTATAGTATTCTAATTGTATGATTCAAACATTACAAGAGTTTTTAATTTTTATCAAAATGTTTAAGATTATCAGAATGACAATATTTCTATGAGGCTTTTTTGCAACATTGCCTGAAAAAATAAATAATGTATCTAATATTCTAATGTACCGTACTTTGGTTTTTGTTCATAAAATGTAATATACTTTTTCGATAAATAATTTTCCTATCACATGCTATCTTTCATTTATATGTTCTCATTGGAAAAGCTTGATACAACGACGAAAATCTTTGGAGTTACTTTCCCGTTTTCCTATCGTCAGATTTAATCCATGTTAATTCCTTCAAGATGGCTTGCAAAGGTGATTCTTTAAAATAAACTCTGAATCATGCCTTCTAATGTACCCTTATAGGCTTTTAAAATATTAATCTGCATGCTGCATTATTGTATGCTATTTGAAGTGTTTATAATGCTCTTTATGAATCATACGTTTTATTAAGAAATTAATGATACTGTTTGATTGAGGTGTAAAAAGTTTTAGGTATAGTTACAACGCATTTTAAAATTTGTAAAGTATTAAAACACTGAATACTTAAATTTGTAACTTTGTAATAAGATTATAACTACAGGTTGCATAAATGTTTCATATCAAACTGTATTGTTAACGTTTAGCATGTCCATGGAATTTCTATATATGCCTTGTTCATTTTATCATGTCATGTATCATTACATTTTATATAATCTAATGAATAGTACAGAAAAACCATATTTTTGTAAATTTAAATTAATATTTTAATCAATCTATAAACTTAATTTATGATAAACATTTGAACAAAGTACTGTCATATATTTTTATGACAAAACATTTAGAGAATTGGTCTTCCTTTAAATACTTGATGAATTATGATGAATTATTTATTGAATATCCATGATAATGTGAAGTACATACAAACCTTATGAGGTACGTAATACAGCAAGTAGAGAATTAATGGCATGTGAGGATTGCATTTGCATGTCTCTGCCTGTTGCTTAGTTCTAATACTTTGTTGAATGTGTTCAGGATGTTTGTTTCCTGAATTCTCTAATATTTTGTACTAAATTATTAGCTTGCTCAAAAGCAAAAAGAAAACTTTTGAACATGGTCATTAATTGGTACACAAACAAGAAGACAAGTATGGAAAAGGAAAGAGCTCAGCAACTATAGGTTTTTTTAATCATAGTTTATTAATAATATACATGTACAAGTAGTTGTAAATACCGTTTTAACAATAATTGCTGAACTCTGGTTACTATTACTGTAATGTGTGGTCTGTTACAAAAACGGGAGTAGTTTACCTAATGTTAGGTAGAGTTATAATGTGTTACTCTATAGTATAACATGTTATTTACGTATGTGCGAATAACACATTAATACCTGGTCAATGTCCATAGTTCTACAACTTTTTATAGTTACTTATGCCTTGTCTTTAACGTACGATTAAAATAATTAAAATATTAGCAGTGTTTCTAATTCTATGTATCAAGTGTAGTATATTTAAGAATATTCTTAATCTCGTTTTTTCTTAGTGAACTATAGAAGTGAATGATGATTAATAACGACTTACATTGTAACAAAGTATTCGCACATGCCCATTGTCAATGTTCTTATTCGTTGGTATGCATGAATAGTTCTGTTCACAGTTCGTATGATGGTGGAACAAGAGCCTCTGTTAGACGAGGATTATCATCACGGATCAGATACCACCCTCGACCTATGACAGTTGCAAAAGTATTCGTCGACGTAAAGATAATTATTTCAAAGTACAGGGTTGCGCAAAACTCTCGGAAACTTATAACCTTACTCTTTTACCGCACATAAAGAAAATAGAGATCTTCCACAATGAAGATCAGTAGAACAGACACCCATAGTAAGTGTTAAAATTTCACTTGGCCTTTGATCCTTTATAGATCGTATTTTTGTCGAGAAATTTAAGATACCGAAGAATGAAAAGTGTAAATACAGTATGATACGATTATAAAGTGTAGTTGAATAGAAAAAAACGAAGGAAAAAGTTTAAGAAGAATTGTGCGTTTGTCCTGTTCAACGACGTAGAAGAAAATTACAGAAGAGACGTTTAGATATATCGATAACGAAATCGTTCGATTTTGTACGAGACTGGTTCATAGATTTTCGAGAAAGTAAAATAAGTGTATTCCCTGTGCGAGTTTCACGATAAGACACTGTCAAGTACAATTTCGCTACCGGTAATCGAACAACGGAAGACTAGTTGTTCTTGCACAGCTAGTACGATATGACTTTGTTACCGATAACGCCTAGATTCGTACAATTTTACAGAGAAAGTAACGTGAAAAAGAATAGGAAGAACGCTTTTTTTTTTAAGATAATATTTATATGAAAAAGTTTAAAAAAGAAGCAAGATGAAAAATCGAATATTTTTCTTAAATTTTCCACGATAGTCAGGGTTAATGAAATAGTACTCAATATACTAGTTCTAGCATAATAAACAAAAAGTTATTGTTAATTGTTGTCGATTGTTGTACGACTTCTAATTTTTAACAGAATTTTTATGATCTCTTATCGTGGATAGCAGTCGAACTATCCGAATAAAAACTACTTACGAAGTCGACAAAAATCTAGACAGAAAAATATAAATAATGAAAAAAAAAACAAACAAATGATTTTACATGAACATTTATCGTAAAATTTAACAATGTCCATTTATTTTCAAGTGATTTATAATACGTCCAGCGAAAAACGAACAGGATTTTATATTTTTCATTGGAGCCGTAATTTTAAGTTGTAGTTACAGTATTACATAATTATACGTATACATAAAGTTTCATTGAAAATTTGATGTTTTAAAGATACCGTTGGCAATTCTAACTGCTGTAACGAAGATCAATGTAATTTATACAATTAAATAAAACCTTAATTACCATTTTGTTACTTCTTTTCTCGTTCATTTCGTTCACGAATTTCGTAAATTTCCGAGTTGCTCGGTGTGCTTTCTCACGTTCGAAAGTGGAACAATTTCGAATAACGATTAAAAACTGGTTCAACCCCTCGCGCCAGAACTAGGTCAGGAGTAATCATTATTTCCCGGGAATACGGTCACCTATAATATTGGACGACATATTTGGGAAAATAGGCGAAACAATTTTTGCAAAAAATGCAATATATTTTACCATATTTCCAATGAAAATGTATCACATATAATCGATAGATTATTAAGAAGATACGTTTAAGATTTATTTTAAGAACATTAAATTTTGATACGCATAAATTTTCAATCAGCCTTATACTTCAGCAAGTAACGAGTCTCTTGATCCGTGGGTGTGAATTTTTTGTGAACCAGCAAAAAAGGGCGGGCGAAAAAACTTGTAGGGCGTCGTAACTATGAAATTCGTAATCAATGAAAGAGCATTGCGTAAACATGTTCCCAGTCTCAAGTTGCCTGGCAAGTTGATTTTTCTTTCTTTCTTCTTTTTTTCTTTGCTCTCTCGTCGAGTCTAAGGATCTCGAAATTTCGTGACAGTACTGCGTTTCACCTCCTACCCTTGTTCGTCTGGTCGACCTGGGTTACCCTTCGCGATACGTGGTCGGCCTCGATGTACGACGCCCAGGAACGTATCCGTATACTCTAAGGACCATGCTCTCCGTACGAAGTTATAATAGATTCGATTAAAGTTGTATCGGATCGAATTATGAAATTTTCAATCCATTTTGATTTTAGTTCAAGGAGAGATTCATCCGAGTATCGATAGTAAAATATGGTCTAAATGAAATAGAAAGTTTGTATCTTGAAATTTTTGGGGTTATTATATTGGTTCTTTAGAAAAATTCATATTAACCTTTCAAAATTGCAAATTAAAGTTTGTTCTGGTCTTCGACGAGAGTATAGGGGAATGTTCATTTGTTAATCTTTCCAAATAATTCAATCTTCTGTACAATTCTTTGATATATTTTGTTAGATCGATTTTAAAGAAGTTTTTTCTACGAAAAAGTCGACGTCCTTCGGGATGCACCTTTAACGGCCAGTGCATGTATACCACTGGGTAAGCGTGCGCATGCGCATAAGATTGCTAAAGGGTAGCTCGGAAGTGGCGATTGCGATCGGCGTGGATCAGTCTTCACTCGACAGCGTCTGAGCGATCATTGATAATTGATGAATGTATCTCTATGAATCACTACAAACCTTAACAATACAGTCTAATATAAAATTTCGTCTTTTATTCAAAGAACCTTTACCAAAAAGAAAGAAACTATTTCCCCCTACAATTCCTAATTACCGATAACAAAAACTATTCATATAATCGCAATAAAAATTTCTTCCATTGGCAACATAACCTCAAATTCATTAATCGAAATTACTCAAAAAAGACCTAATATTAAAAATATCTTAAAACCAATCCTTTCTCCGTTGTACATAAATTCTCGATTCTATAGTTAGCTGTAATAACAAAGTTGCACAACTTCAACACCAACACATACCCATCCCCCATTTGAAAATCGAGCGCAGCGAGATTGTTCCACTAAATTGCCCCTGAATAGCATACCGAGAGTTGGCTTTAATCGAAACACGATTGAATATCGTTTAACAGAGCCAAAAGGGTTCCTATCGACCTTTCGTGTCCCGTACCTACGTCCCTGTTTCTCTTCCACCTCCATGTTCCCGAACATCCAGCTAAGCCTGACAGCGTTATTGATCCAGCTGGTAGCGGAGCGCGTCTATGCAATGAGGCCATCCATTCTAGAGGATGGTGTTCCCTGGGCCAAACCGTTCGTTCAGGCCAGTCGTTGGAAAAGGTGCTAATGTCATACTGCGCAGCTTGAGTGTCACACTTCTTATGTTCTTCTTAATCATGTTAGGCTTGGCCACGTTTTCTTCACCCGACTCAACTACATAATTCCCTCCATCGCAGACGCATTTTACGACGCGCTCAACACCGTCAATTTCGCGTGTATTTCGGAACGACGAGAACACATTCGAAGAATGTAAAAGTTAATCAATCTCGGAGAAGAAATTTCGCTACCTTATGTATTCTGGAAAATAAGTCTCACGATAATATCGATCTCTGTATTTTCATGGATCTTTCGGAATTTTCGGATGCCTCTGCATGATTTTAGGTTTTCATACACTTCGTTGCAACTCTCTGTATCGTGCATTAAACGTCAATGGGTTGAAATAAGCTCGTAATATATTTTTTTAAATAAGAGCACGTAGGAGATTTATTACGCGAGATTGAGCACGCTAGGATGGAAAGGAAAGGAAACGAAGTTATCGAAAAAATTTAACCTCGAAATGAGATATTTTCGAGTGTGAAATTTTTCTTTTTTGGTACATTCGAGCCTAAACGCATGGAGGTAATAGAGATACGTATCTCGCGTGGAACGCACGAGAATTTTGCACGTTCGAGTACAAGAAGAAAAGTGGGACGATCTGTAAATTTTGCATAAAGCGGTAATCGACCATTTTTCAACCGGTTTATTCTCATAAATATCCACTCGCGAGGATATCCTCCCGTTTCCCTGGTGCCCTATTACCCTACAATCTTTCTCATATTTCAAAGGTATCTTCGAATAGCAGAGAAAAAGAATTTTCTGAAATTTCGATATTTATGTCGAAATTATTCGAATTTCCCGCGTAAAGAGACGACGAAAAAGAATTATACGAATTTGGAATGTTAACGTGAAATTTTGCACGATGTTGGAAACGAGGCTGCAATTGACTCGACGAGATTGAAAGGGTCTCGATGTTCCATTATGTACCAGCAACAATTAAATTCCCAAACTATTAAAAGCATTGAGAGACACGTGTGCACGTAGCAGCAGTCTGACGCACACGCACACAAGTGCGTGTGTGTATACGCGTGCACGATAAGTGTATTACACGGTATCGATAAGCTGGCGCACGTTGGTGTGTGCATAGTAAAAGTCGCGAGGAAACAGTACCGGCAATTAACTTGCCAGCTGGTGGCTAAAAAAAGGCGTAATTTCATCCACCACCCGCGTTGTAACCGATAATCACGAAAACTTGTACTACGTTCTTTCCTATTGATTCCACCTGATTCGTCCAATTTGCTTTCTCTGTGCGTCTATCCCGACGGATGTATTGTGCAGTAGTTTTTACTGTTTGTCTAGTAGATTGTACGTGGAGTAGAAATAGCGTGGTAGGATAAATATGGTATCTAAGGATGTAGTAAAATGTAGTATCGGATTATATTGGGCAAGTGGTGCAGTACTTGGTACGGGGTAAACACAGTTTTGTAGTATAGTGGATGGTATTCAAGGATGTAGTAAATGTAGTATCGAATTTTGTAGTATGAAATAGTGTAGTACTCGATGGAGTAAATACTGTTTTTGAATAGTAGATAGTATCTCGGGATATAGAAAATATATGATAGTATCGAAGTGTATAGTAAAAATAGTGTAGTACTCGCTAGATTAAACACAGTGTTGGAGGATAGTAGATAGTATCCAAGGATATAGAAAATATATGATAGTATCGAATTGTATAGTAAGAAATAGTGTAGTACTCGGTGGAGTAAACACAGTGTTGTAGTACAGTAGATAGTATCTCAGGATATAGAAAATATATGATAGTATCGAAGTGTATAGTAAAAACAGTGTAGTACTCGGTGGAGTAAGCACAGTGTTGCAGCGTAGTAGACACTAGTGAAGTATAGTATCCAAGGATATAGAAAATATAGTATCGAATTGTATAGTAAAAATAGTGTAGTACTCGGTAGAGTAAGCACAGTGTTGTTGTGTACTAGACACTAGTGAAGTATAGTATCCCAAGATATAGTATACATTGTACACACTGTATAGTATACACCAGTGAAGATTAATATCCAAGAAAGTAATAAATATAGTATCGAATTGTATGGTAAAAAATAGTGCACTACTCGATAGAGTAAACACAGTGCTGTAGTGTAGTAGACAACAGTGAAGTATATTATCCAAGAGTATAGTAAATATAGTATCGATATTTACAATGGAACTTACATAGTAAAAATTACGGCAGCAAATACAGTACAATGAACATAGTAACGCCTTGTTTAGTAAATAAAGTAGAGTAAATTAGTAAACTGTAAACTGAATGTAATTCACATGTACCATAAACTATACTGCAAGTATAGTACAGTATAGTTTCTTAGGGATAAAGCACGAAGCGTTCAGTTCTACTGTCGTGCACGCGTATGAATTTCCATTTCACTGGGTTACTCTCGGAAAAAACTTCCTTTTCCGAGCGGAATTGTCGAGAGGAAAGTTCGTCGATCCCTTTGCACTCAGGATTAAAGGCTAAATTTCCGCTGAAACTTTCAGTTTCTCCTATTGTTTTACCTTTCTTAACAGAACCTTTCTGTGTATGTGTGTGCGCTTCTACTACATACACATATTGCTCGATTCTTGTGCTAGTTCTCTCTCTCAAAAAAAGAAAAAAAAAGAAGAAGTCAACGAGAACAACGTAATAGGTTTTAATGAAAAAAATTTCTCGTTACAACAAGCGAGCGGTACATTTTCACTTTTCCCAGTTCTTCAATGAGAACCCTTTCTGATAAGACCTACCTACGTACATATTCGTGTCTTTCGTTTTCACTTTCCTCGCGACGTCCCGCGTTACTATACACGTTTCACGACTAATTAATCATCGCTCGGAATAAACTAATTCACAAGTCCTCTAATTTCCTTCGAAGCCAGTTCAAGGCAATTCTCGCGGACCTACAGGCGATATCCTTGAACTGAATAATTAATTCGAGACCCTTCAGGACTAGACAACAGTCGCACTGGAAAAGTAAACTTTCCTTTGTCGTTGTTGTTTAAACATTTAACAACTGAAGTTTCGCGAAAGTTTCGCGGTCGAAGCTTCTCGTTGTTCAATTAACAATGGTAGAATCTCACCTCGACACTCCTCGCTGCAGTTTACGTAGAAACCTTCTGTTCTCTGTTAATTTTAACTTGAGTTAATTTCAACGTGGTCCATAAGTCGCTTTGTCGTTTAAAAAATTGGACAATTTTTTCTCTATTGTATATTTGAAATTTTTTTGACGGTGAAGGTACTTGTGAGACACCCTGTATTAAATTAAATATTAATTTTTGTTTGTGTAACGATGTGTTAGTTAATAGAAATATGAGTTGTTTAATTCGCAGTTGTATCTCAAGGTAAAGGGAATGTGAACGTCATTCGATGCGTAAAAAAAGATCTCTGTATGTATGTATAGGGTGATTAAAGTGTTATAACTTGACAATTTCCTGGTATTACGATTGGCATCGATATTACGGCAATCCTATTATTTGTCGGCTACTACGTTAGCACGTAAAAGAAATGGCCCCTGAAGGTGTTCCCTCTCTACAGATATCCATGAATGAATCCAACTCTCACCTACCACTCGAGAAGACGCATTCAACCCTTCCAATCGTATCGTTCGTATTACCAGTTGGTAGTCTAACGTCAGTGTTACAATTGAGAATTAATAAAAATGTTTTTACCATGAAGTAAATACGAGTATTTTTTCAGCTGTGTATCCTTGATATGTGATATAGAAACTCCTCAAAATTTCTCTTAAGAAATTAACCAAAAAATCTTCACACCACGATTCACATTCATCTTTCTCCCTTTGACTTTCGTATTTCCAAATTCCAATTGCAAATTCCTTCCCTTAATATTCCCCTCAAAAAATTATTCTCAACTCATCCGAAAAAGTCCTCCCACCATGATTCATATTTAACTTTCTCTCCTTTATTTCTGTGTTTCCCAAATTCCCTTCAAAGTTTCTCAAAATTCCCCTTCAAAAAATTATTCTTAACTCATCCAAAAGGTCCTCACACCATGATTCACATTCATTTGTCTCTCCTTTATTTCCAAGTTTCCAAAATTTCCTCCAAAGTTCCTCAAAATTGCCCCAAAAAATTAATCCAAAAAGTCCTCACATCAGATTCACATTCACCCTTCTTTCCTTGACTTTCATATTTCCCAAATTCCCTCCCTCAATATTCCTCTCAAAAAATCATCCCCAACTTCTCCAAACGGTCCTCCCACCGTGATTCACGTTCAACTTTCTCTCCCTTATTTCCAAGTTTCCCAAATTCCCTCCAAAGTTCCTCAAAATTCTCCCTCAAAAAATCATCCTCAACTCGTCCGAAAGGTCCTCACCCTCAACCTCTATCCCTCCAAAAGTCTTCTACAACCGATCCAAAAAAAAAAAACCCTTGGGCATGGTGAGTCAACCAGAAACCCTGATCGTCCGTTTCCCTCCTCGACCCTTATATCGTATCGATCGAAAATTTCCAAAGGGCAATTAAAAACGGTGGAAAAACGTCCCGGGCGAGCGTTTCGTGTCCCTTTTCTAACGCAAGTTCCGCCCCTGGTCGCACGCTTGCCTAGTAGCTGCTCCGCGAACGATCGGCAGTACGGTATCGCCAGTTGGGCGATACGGATTGTGGCCCTGTGAAGACAGCCAAGGCGGTGATTCCCCACCGGGATCCTCGTTCTAACGACACGTAAGTTCCTGGTGGAAAAAAAACCATTGTCATTCATCGTTAGAAAACTAGACGAAACTGACAATTACCAAAAAACAATTCCAACCTATTCTCTTCACTCCGTTCTCTCGTTTTTTCTTCCTGAAATTTCCATCAAGCCGCGACACATACGCACACAGACACACGCGCGCGCGCGAGTCTAGAATGACGTACGAATGTCTGCATGGACGGTTGTAAAGCTTCGATTATGTACATACTGTGCTACGTGTATTCCTCACTCGTCGATTTTTTTTTTGCATATGTAATTCGAAGGACCTCTTGGTTTCCTTTTTTGGGGGGAATTTTAGTTATGGTAATTTTCTCGAATTTTAACGAACCTTTCGTACGCAGTTGGTAAGAGGTAGTGTCGAGTATGTCGAAATGTGTTTTGTTTGAAAGTGTTAACGTATTTAACATATTGCTTGAGTTACAGAGAGATTTTTCGTCGATGGGGTGGTTAAAGGGTTGAGAAATTGTGGTATTGGAAGATTTAAGTCTTCGATGGTTATTTTCATTGGTATCGGTGAGGTAAGAAGGGTTCTATTTCAGGTATTAGACAGTGTATTTCTGCTGGAAATTGTGTTTGAGAGAAAATGGAAACGTGGATTCGTCCACCGAGGAAGTGAACTGGTCTATTGACTTTTTCAGTTTCGTTCGACTGTGCTTCAGGTTCATTTCGGTATCAGAAAATGTTCGAGGAAATATTTTTAAAAACCAACCCTTTTAATTTTGTCTAATTTTCCTGGGAAATTTTGGAATTGTTATAATCGTAGTTTTGGTGGTTCTTGTATAGTGTTTTTTTAAAAGGTTTCTCGTGAATCCTTTTCTCGTAGAATTGAACGTTGCAAGAGCGTAAATAGTGGCAAAATAGCGACTGAAATTTCGGTGAAAAATGAGCGAGAAATTGGCTAATCGAATCATTAATTGCACCACGATCGATATAGGGGAATCTAACGTAATTATTGACGATTGGTGAAATTTCGCGACAGAATACTAACGTGGAACAATTGTGCGAATTACCATAGTGATTTTCATATTTCCCCATGTGAGAATTGTTGGACTTTGGAACCAGTTTTTTCTTAAACACGAAAATTTCAAAAATTCAAAAGTGGATTATTCGGTGCAATTTCTGAATCCGAGGTTCCTCGATGGCACGTTTCATAAGTAATCTTGTGGTAACGAAAGGAACAGGAAGCGGAAGGTTCGGTGTCGGAGAGTGGCGTTTTGTCGCATTATTCTTCTGTTACGTGTAACAGATAAGCCATACAATCGAGTTCAGTTGAAGAAAATTTGATAGTCGCAAAGTGATAGGAAGAAGTCGCAGCAAGATTTTCATAACTATAAGCGTGTTGTTCAGCGCAAACGCACAAGCTTCTTAGCGAAGGAATTCATCGATTAAGAATTTTCCTACCGAAAACCGAATTTCCTAGTTCTTTGTAAAATTGCGAAAATTGCGAATGATTCTTTCTTAGTGAAGCACGAATTTTCCTTTGGAAAACTGAATCTGCAAACCTTAATGAAACTGTGAAAATTGTGAGTTAGTCTTTGTCGTTGAAGTATGAATTTTCCTTTGGAAAACTGGATTTCTTCATTCTTAAGAAAATTGAGAAAATTGTGAATGGTTTCTTCTCGATGAAGCATGAATTTTCCTTTGGAAAACTGAATTTCTTCATTCTTAATAAAACCATGAAAATTGTGAATTATCCTTTCTCATTGAATTGTGAAATTCTGAATTATCCTCTCTCTTATGAATTTCACTCGTTGTTTATAAATTTTCCTCTGGAAAACTGAAGTTTCTTCACCCTCGATAAAACTGTGAAAACTATGAATTACCATTTCTCCTTAAACTACCGATTTTATCTTTCTCCGTTAACGAGAATGAATTTTACAAGGGACAATGGACGATTTTAAAAAATGTTTACACTTAAACCAAAGTAGAACGAGGAAGTTTAAGCGAGGTTCTACTTCGAAGATGCAATTATTGCACCATTTTTGCCTTCTTGGATACGTGGGAAACGATGAAAGAAGCTTTCCGTGGTGTGGCAATTATGCGAGGAAGAGAAAAAAGTTCAGGGACACGTGAACCTCGTCAATGTTAATGTCAACGAAAAAGCTCTCTGTCCTCGTTTCAAGCGAATCTTCACCTAAATGTTGTCCCAGGAAAGCTGAGCTCAGCTCAAACCTTGCACGGTGCTCGAGGGTTTTTGTGATTCTTGTTAACCCAATATGGGTCACGAGGCTCAAGAAATCAATGAGCCTCGTGCTCCAAATATTGTTTCACGTACTATTAGACCGTACTATCAATTAACCTTGCGCGGTTCGATTCACACCTCCTGTCCCTTACGTCAACCTTGAAAAGAATCTTTTTTATTCGATAATAATTCTTCGACATTCTTGTGAACTTCAGATGGTATAGTACGTAGATCGATTAATTAATTTCGAGTAAATGTTAAAATAGAAATATCACGAATTAGTGTTCATAGAGAAAATTACATTTTTTAGATGATAATCAAAATTATATTGTCCAAGATGTGTAATTTATCAAAATTTTGAGGAAAACAGTGTTATCGCTAATTTTTGAAAATATCGCGAATTACTGTTAATATTAATGATAATCAAAATTACAGTACCAAAGATATGTAATTAATACAAATTTTGAGGAAAACAGTGTTATCGCTAATTTTTGAAAATATCGCGAATTACTGTTAATATTAATAATAATAAAAATTACATTACCAAAGGTACACATATTCACGAAATTAAAAAAAGACATCACTAATTTTTGAAAAGTTAGGATTTATATATGCTATTTCTCATCTGGTCGCTACAATTAATGGGTGTTATTATTTGAGGCTTCTGGGTGTACGCCGTGTCCAACAGAAATTCTATTCCGACGTTTTACCAGCATTGCAGCTAGCTTCGTCAGGGTCTGGAGACGCAACTGATAATGGTGTGCGTCAGGGTGTTCACTCCTATAAGTACCCATGTTCATTTAAATCAATTAAAAATCAATTAAAGCCCATTAAAGTCAGTTCATTAACGGGAGGAGGGTGTTCTATTGATGTTATTAGGGTTTTTCATAATGTCTAAGGATTCCATAATTTCCGTTGGACACGGCGTACACCCGGAAGCCTCAAATAATAACACCCATATCGAGCCGGGCCGCGAAAATCTCAAAACTCTCAAACACATTCAAAAATGAAGAAACAATATTAAAAAAAAGAATACTATCACCAATTTAGAAAAAGAAATACTTTCTCCTTATTTTCAAACAGTTACGATTTACGTATGCTATTTCCGATCCCACCGATTCAATTAATTCTTCCATAAACACACCGAAGAATGAAGAAAAATCATGGCGTCCGGATATTATAATAACGAACTCCACTTTCCTTCAGTTTATCTTTCCTTTTATCTTCTCTAAACGGCACAATTTCTCTCCGATCGTTCCGTATAAATACACTTCAAATTTATTCACCAGATACTGTTACGTTAAATAAACCAATTAGAGAGAGAGAGATGATAGAAAGAGATACACAATATCACGAGAATTCAATAGAAAATAACAACGAAGTGGAATTAAACAAGTTTCAATTTACAAAAAATAAATTCGTATACGATCGGTTCCCTACGTTTTTTTCAGATGTTGAAGACCAAGTGGAGAATGATACAGCCATGAACCGATCAGGAGGCGATCCTGAGGAAAGGCAGACGGCTCAGATGACCCGTACACATTGCACAGAACGGTGACAGAGCTGTAAATTACAGCGATGGATATACAGAAGAAGCACCTGTGCCCCCGCCTGGTGGATTATCTCGCCATCGTGGGGGCCAGACTGCCCCCAATTTATCGCCACCATGTGCAGGTTAGCATAACCGACGTACACACGAGTATATTCGAGTAACTCGAAAGTTTGAACGAGACTCGATTTTCCATTCGATTCGATTCGAGTACAGTTTTTACCTGCAATAAAGTGTAGACTGAGGATTTTCACGCGTTTATGGAAAATTTGACGGTTCAAGAATACACGTGATAAGAAAAAATGTATAAATAGACGAGAAATATAGTGCTTATTGTAATTTTTAGCGAATAATATAATTTCTTATTTAGCTTAAATTATTTTAATTACAAAAAATATGAATATACATAAAAATCCGCTGTATGCTAATCGGCTTAACTTTGTTCTCGAGATATGAGTGACACGCTAGAATCGCTGGTACTAGAGTGAGAAAGAATTATATGTACATATTCTATTCTTCTTTTACTCTAGTGCAGATTTTCTCGAATAATTTCGAATTATCAATTGACGATTATTATTATTATTGAGGCTTTCGTAAGCACTGCAGTTTACTTCATTATCAGCTGAGCAATTAAAAAAAATGTTCGTTGATTGGTAAGCAATGAAATAGAACGTACAAAATCACGAACTGAATTTAAAAATACGAATGTCATTATCAATGTCTCCTGAATCCTGAGTAACCCCTTAACCTATGATTTCTTTTCTGACTATGCGTCTAAACGTCAGCTATTTACTGTTTTAGTACTGTATCTGGTAACAAAAGCTAATCTGTTACAGGTTAATTACATTTAGGAATCATTAATTTTGCAAATTGAAACGAAAGTTAGGATCAAAATTAATTTTTCTTACTGATACAACTGTTTTTCTCACACCTTGACCAGAATCTCTGCCACGAGTCTGACTGGTTGCTATAAGTCAAGGGGTTAACATGTTCGCTACCAGAGCCTCGAAGGAAAATCGGCCACCACAGCCCAGATGTTTTATTATTCTAATACGAGCCACCAATTGTTGTTAATTTTTCTAGAACGTATTTGTAACATTCCGAAATAAGTGAAATAAGCAGTTTTACAAACTGACGCACATACGCAACGCCGGGCTCAGATAAGAAAATCGGGGTTAACGTGGTAAGCGAGTTGCAATGCTTACGAAACGTCGGAATACTCGATAATAATAATAATTATGCTCCAAGCTGTGAAAGACTGAAATCTTTCTTCATAGAAGAATTCTTCTATATAGAAGGTGGTTAAAAAGAAGAAAATGTTTAAATTTCTCTTCACGTGTGTGATTACCACAGGTTCCAGAATTACTGCGAAGATATCCGGTGGAGGATCACAAAGATTTCCCATTACCGCTGGATATGGTCTATTTCTGCCAACCCGAGGGTTGCACCAGCGTGGGCCCGAAACGCCTAGCCTTACGAGAGGCCACCTCTTTTACATTCACTCTCACGGATAAAGACTCCGGTAATCGATCAAACCTGTGAAAATTTGTCGAAAAAAATTCATAGAGAAATCTATCGATAGAATAATCGTATCTTCGAAAAATCGAGGAGAAAAGTGAATTTGTAAATGAAAGAGAAAGAAATAAAGATAGAATCCACTTGACTCTTTAGTAACACGAAATTTTGGGTGATTTTCTTTGTCACCGTTTCGTTTGATGCCTAAATTTCTAATTTTATAAATTTTGAATCGAAACAATAATTACATCAAAATTTCACAATTTTTGTAAATTTTCGTACTGTAAATTTTCGTCGAACGAAAAATGGTATTCTTTAATTGAATACTCAAGCAAAATACACGCAGAAGATTGAAAGAGTGAAAGATTCAATATTACCAATATCTTGGAGTGACTTCTCACTTTCGTTTCGTCACAGTTTCGGCGAAATTAGCAATTTTCCCGCGAAAAGTGATAACAACGACAGTGAAGCTTCTTTTTTCCCCGATTCAGGCAAAACTCGCTACGGAATCTGCGTGAATTTCTATCGACCGATAGAAAGGGTTGGAGCCGGGGCTGCTGGCGGGGTCTCGACGAAAAGGGACAAGTACAATACCATGTTTCGAAGGGAGAGCTGGAGAAAGAGCATGGAGAAAAGCACGGATTCTGCCTTCTCTAGGTGACACATAACACGTTATTTTATCGTACTCGTGCATCAAAATTTCCACGTGAAAATTCTAAACCGAAAAAGACAAAAGAAATTCGATCGACTTCTTCTTCTTCCCTGTCGCCTAAGATTAAATGCGAAAGGTCGAGCAAACGAAGAGTGTAACGAATGATCGCGTAAGGGTGAGACACTTCGTCAAGTGTGAAATGTCGATGGAACATTAAACAAATTGGAATTCAAGTGATAAATGTCACGTTCAGTGTCAAAGGATAAATAAATTTCTATTTAAGAAAAAAGAAAAAAAAAGAGTTGCTTAATACTCCTATAAATTACGTTTCCAATTTTGATCGATAAATCTTATTAATACGTAATATAAATAATTCCTATAATAAGTTTTATCTTATAAATAAAACCAAGGTTTTTTTCAGTCGATCTTTTATTAATTAATCTATGGTAGAATGTTTATAATTACTTTTATAGTCCATATTTTCTCGATTGAAATGAGCGTATACTCAAACTAAGAATAGTGTATACTTGTTATCATTTATGAAACTGTTCGAACTTTGAAGGTGTATTTTGCAAATTGGCAACAGAATTTCTCGATTAACCTAATTTTATGGAGGGTGCTGTTTGGTATGATAAGACTGTATCTCTAGCTGTTCTTTATAGCGACTATAGGAGCAGTGCAGTAGGCCCTAGCGACTCTGAGAAAGAATGTCCAAGCAGCAGAAGGGACTCCGACACTTCCCACATACCCAGTGCACCGAGATTAGGTATCACTGCACCGAGTGGAGACAGCGAGAGCGGAGGCAGCCATTCTCCGTCTCCCCGTGCTTCGCGAAGACGACAGGTAACTTCTTAACCCTTTACCTCGCGACTTTTCTCATCGCTACGTAAATTAGTTTTGGCTGTTCGCTGTTTTTGTATAGCTTTAAATTTAAAAAAGTCGAAATATTATAGTATATTAAGTGATCTAATAAGTTCGTGTCGAATTTTGCAGTTTCGATCAATTTTTTGAAGAAACCTTTAAATTTGATAATAAAGAACGTGTAAGCGTTTTCTCGTTTCGCAACGTTTTTTTATCATTTTGGCAAGACCATTACGTGTCGTCGCTTTAGAATTTCCTTGGATTTTCATTAAAGTATCTTTCGCTTCCGGCACGCACTTATGGGATGAACTAATATATAAAAATGTAAATTTAACAGAAATTCGATTCTTCTTTTGTCACATTTTAACCGTAATCTGCACCACGATTTTATCAAAAATTCACTGAAAATTAATTTCGCTAAAATTTCGTTCGATCGAACCTCAGGAGTAAAATTATTTTCCTTCTTTTTTTTTAAATTAAAGGATCAAATTGTAGTCGACTGATGTTTGAAAAGATTAAAATTAAAATTTCTCTCTCGGTTTTGATGCAGAAAAATTCTGATTACCTCAAAATATTTGAGAAATGTACCTTTTTTTTAAATAGTCGATTCATTTTTGAAAAGATTAAAATAATTTCTCTCTCATTTACGATCGAATTAATTTCTGACGTGAAAGAAACTCTGATCACCTCAAAATATTCAAGAAATGTTTTTTTAAATAGTCGATTTATTTTTAAAAAGAATAAAATAAAAATTTCTCTCCCATTTACGATCGAATTAATTTTTACCCTGAAGAAATTCTAATTACCTGAAAATCTCCAAGAAATGTAGTTCTACTTAAATAAAAAAAATTGCCATTAATTTTGTAATTATCTTCAACTCGATCCTCTCCTTTGAACAGATTCTCAAGACTCCCTTATATTTAGTTCCGTTACATAAAACTATGTTACAACTTGCACGCTATATCTCGTCTTAATTATAAGTACCACTGGAGAAATCTAACTTTCTTAAAAAGTACACCGAACGAAAGCGGGAAGTGTCTGAAAGTTTTAATTGCTTTCGACAAGTTCGACTAGATCCTTGAGAACTTCAAAGATAAGCTTGGGACCGTCGTGCTTGCCGATCTTCGTCTCTGATAAAGCCGAATATATTCGCGCCGCCCGACAATGAGTTTCTATTTGAGAATGATTTATCGTGTTTGAAATTCGTCCAGCTTAATCCAGACTTGAAATTTAGGAAAACGAGTAGAGCAATCGATAACGAAACTGTGCTGCTGCTTCCAGAGGATACGAAATCACACGTTGACGTCTTTGTGCATCATCTCCCATCATCCTTTCTTCTCGATGTTCCGCGAATGCCTTTTCGTTCTGAAGAAGATCATCGACGTGTGCAACGAGAGCTCCTCGCCGCAGAAAGTTGGCACATCCAGACAGACCATCAGGTAACAATTAATAGACTGGATCATTTGCAAATGTAATGCCACCTCTTCTACTTTTTCTTTTTTTCTCTTCTTCTTCTCCACGTTCATTCAATTAGCCGCCTCTCTTATGAATATTCAAAGTTTGCGTTTTGCAATTCGTATGTGTCTCCCTCTGTACGCCCGCTTCTGTGTTCTTCCTTTAATTAAAACTTCCACGGTGCAATAAACTGTGGAGAAAGGGAACGAGGCCTGGAATAACTTGGAGAATTTGTAGCTTCTATTTTGGAAATTATTTGCAATGTTTATTATTTTGTGGGATATATTATGTTTAGAGTTTCTGGAATTCTGAACCGCCTGTAGTGGATCTGAGAAATTGCGAATCTGTGCGTGAAAGATTTAAATTTCTTCTATTTCTTTAAAAAATTATAGATTTAAGTTTCTTCGATTTCTTTTAAAGATTTAAAAATTTAAATTTTCTTCGATATCTTCAATTCTTGAAAGATTTAAATTTCTTCGATTTCTTCAAAGATTTAAAGACTTAAATTTTCTTCGATTTCTTCAATTTTTCAAAGATTTAAATTTCTTCGATTTCTTCAAAGATTTAAAGACTTAAATTTTCTTCGATTTCTTCAGTTCTTCAAAGATTTAAATTACTTCAAGTTCTTCAATTCATCAAAGATTTATATTCCTTCAATCCTTCAAAGACTTAAATTTCCTTAATTCTTCAAAGATTTAAATTTCTTCAACCCTCCAGAAATTTAAATTTCTTCAATTCTTCAAAGACCTTTTCTTCAATCCTCCAAAAAAGTTAAATTCCTTCAATTCTTTAAACATTCAAATTTCCTCGATTACCTCTCATTTGCATTTCTCATACTTTTGTAGAAGCGTCCATTTGCATTACTCGCTTATCCTTTGCAATCTAACGGGTGATCTCCTCGTATAGACAAATGCAAAAAAAAAAAAAGAAAGAAATATTCATGCAAAAACAAACGAAATCCAATGAAATATTTATCGCATTAGAGACACAGTGTGGAGTGTTCTAACGGGACAAACGATGGAGGGAAAGCCTTCGATAGTGTTGCACGATGTCCGTGAGATCGAGACATGGATATTGCGATTGCTGAGCAGCCCTGTACCAGTCCCGACAAAGACACGCGTCGAGGTGGAGATCGTGTCGCTAACTATGCAGCCAGCACTCTGTTTTGCACTCCCAGACCACACTAGATTTTCTCTCGTTGATTTCCCTCTGCATCTACCCCTGGAACTTCTTGGCGTTGACATATGCTTGAAGGTCCTCACGTTGATTCTCTTGGAGCACAAGGTAAATATAACGTTGGAAAATTCTCCCCCGAGCGACGCCTCAGTTTGAGTAACCTCGGTGGCATTTGGCGAAGAAAATTTTTGCCACTTTGTAAAATGCGAAATATTTCAATATTTTCGTTTGACTTTTTTACCTCGTTTCAATACTTCGGTAAAATTTATAATTCTCTCGTGACTATTTTCGTGTGACTTTTTTACCTCGTTTCAATACTTCGGTAAACTTTATAATTCTCTCGTGATATGGAACGTGTTGATGCTTTAAACTAGTTACTGTAATTCTACTTTGGCAAAAACTAAAGATTTGACAAAGAAAGTATACAATTTTGAGTGATTTAGAAAAGAAAATATTTTTTTACTGTTAAGTTTTTAACTTTTTTAACTTGTATCTGTTAAGAAACAAAGGTTGAAAATCAGTGCTATAGAGAAATTGTGAAGAAAAAGTTCGATAGTTACCGAATCGACAAATATAACCAGCATGATGTAAGAAAATGGTATAGATAGTTGAAAAGAAGTGATCCATGTGATGCGAGATCAAGCCCACGTATAAAACAAACATTAGACTAGCTATTGGTGTACTCAGTTCTACAAACTGCCAGGGTTCGTTGAAAAATGGCGGTTACACTTGAGAAACTCCTCTCGTTTGATCATTAATCCTATATTTCATCTATCGTTATATTTTATACCGAGTAAGAAAAAGAAAAAATACCATTTTCCTTTCACTGAAATTGAAGAGAACCAAGTATAGATCATTAATCTCATATTCTAGCTATTGCAATATTTTATACTGAGTAAGGAAAAGAAAAAGTACCTTTTTCTTTTCACCGAGATTGAGGAGCACCAAGTTTACTACTGTAATATTTTATACTGAGTAAAAAAAAGAAAAAGTACCATTTTTTTTTTCACTGAAACTGAAGAGAACCAAGTATAGATCATTGATCTCATATTCTAGCTATTGCAATATTTTATACTGAGCAGAAAAAAGAAAAAGTACCATTTTATTTTCACTGAAACTGAAGAGAAGCAAGTTTAATATTGCAATATTTTATACTGTGTAAAAAAAAGAAAAAGTACCATTTTCTTTTCACTGAAACTGAGGAAAAGCAAGTTTAAACCCAATAATCCTACTTTGCAATATATTATACTAACTAAAAAAAAAAAAGGAAAAAGTACCATTTTCTTTTCACTGAAACTAAAGAAAGCTAAGTTTAAATCATTAATCCTACATTCCAGCAATCGCTGTCTAAGAAAACGTAAAAGTACCATTTTCTTTTCGCTGATAAGGAGCAAACAAGTTTGAAAAAAGAATTTCCCATTAATCGACGTATAAATTATATCTGCTTTCAGATTGTGTTACAATCCCGCGACTACAATGCCCTGTCGATGTCCGTAATGGCGTTCGTTACGATGATTTATCCTCTGGAGTATATGTTCCCCGCGATACCGTTGTTACCCACGTGCATGAACTGCGCGGAACAGTTGTTGCTTGCACCTACACCATTTGTTATCGGAATACCCGCTACTTTTTTATTGTACAAAACGAACTTTAAAATGCCCGATGACATTTGGCTAGTGGATCTAGACAGCAATAAGATAAGCGCACCTACTGGTCTCGGTGATCAATTGCCCTTGTTGCCCGAACCAGAAGGCACCGTACTAAAGAACCACTTGATACAGGTAAATAAGAACACCGTTTATCCGACAACGTGAATCGACACTTTCGCAGTTGATCGAAATTTCAGGAAAAATTCCAAAGATAATTCTCTGATATTAATCTAGAAAAAATTCTGTGGAATTTTATTTCTATTTGAAAAAATTCTGTCGAATTTT
>NW_017100510.1:21473-24559 GCF_001263275.1 Habropoda laboriosa | reverse complement strand
GTAAAATAAATAATATAAAAATATAAAAGAGTCTAGAAGTGACTAAAGATGTCGATAGTACTTAGCAGTGAAAGGATTAACCCTTTAACTCTTACACGCGCGCAATTAATCCTCGAAAAAGTGTTTAATTATTTTCTTTCACTCTACAGATTACGCTATCCTTTCTATTCTATTGCAAAAATCTAAGTCACAGCATTATAAATCAACGACAAACTTTTTTCTATACGCCTAGAAGATATAAAAAAAAAAACTAATATCAACAATTTTCGGCATATCAGGTTGAGAAAAATGTGAATGTTAAAGGGTTAAGAAAGAAATTATGAAAAAAATCAGTAATCCCTAAATCCTCTTATTTCTTTTTACAAAAATAAAAGAGTATAATTTATGAATTATCTATAATTAACGTGAACAAGAAATGAACGATAAAAAGACGTAAATTATATGGCTGCGAATGTGTCAATATCCCCAGATAAAGACGAGTATATACACTTTTATCGTAGACACTCGATCGACACTGTTTAAACACTGAGCAACGTTGTTTTAATTGTTCCTCGTTTGATCGGTTCCACAGGCAATGCTAATGATGGACCAAACCGGCTCTGGTGTAAATATTTCATTTATCCACTCTTTGCATGGAGCATAATTATCATAGATCATGATCTACCGTTGTGTTGTAGTTAGCGGCATGAAACAAGTTTTGCCTATTGAACAAATAGTTCTTTAATTTCGATCTTTCGAAAAAAAAAAAAAAAATAACAGAGAAAGCACTTCCGAACGAACGGGAGAGAAACCGGAAGCTTAGGGGACCTGAAGTGGGATGTGTAGTATAGATCTAGATCTTAGACGAAGTAGACGTAGTTTGCTTCAACAACTCGGATAAATAATTACGCGAGCTATTCTTACGAAGAATTTTTAGTTGAAATTCTTTTATCTTTTTTTTAAATATTTTCTCTCTTTATCGATGGATTGATTTTTCAGGCAATGGCCAGTATGTCAACACCGCAACAACTTTCGCAAGACTATTCTCCGAGGCCTTCTATGCAGGCTCAAAGCAGAAAGGAGATCCATCTGTCCACTTTGAGGTAGATTATTTTGATACGTTGATCGATGTGTGGTTAGAACTGGTGATAAGGGGATTTCCCAAAGTGGTAATCACCGATATTAATGAAACTTTTACATATGGTAGTACTTAAAAAAGTATTCGACGCTTATTTTTTGTTTTTGTCGTCAATCGTTCATTTTTACTTTGCAGAAAATCGAAATTCTGGTTTATCCGTATTTTTATAAATCGATAAGAGGAATTAATAAGAAAATAGTAATTTTTAATATATCTTAATTTCCCCATTTCTACCTTTCTCGGAATAAAAAACAGGAAACTTTTCTAAAAGAAAAATTCAACAAATAAAAAAAAATTTCTTTCTCTTTTACGTTTAGGTGTATAATATAAATACTTTACAATAGAAATTAATAAAAAAGTAGTCGTTCTTAATGTAGCATTTAAATAAATTTTTTAATATTTTAATTTTTCCTTCTTCCTGAAAAAAAGAATTAGACAAAGATCTCCTTCTCTAACAATTAATGCATTCACATACAGCGTCTCCTCGATGAAACACAGACCAAGCATGGATCATCACGGGCATCCCATAAGTCCCTCGAGTTCTCCCGGCGGCAACGTAACTTCCGGTGGTCGTCGATCCTCCATGTCTCACTCGGCTGGTTCCTCGCCACCTCAGAAACCGCTCTCCTCTCAAGCAATGCCTCCGTTCAATCCCTTCGTCTACGGGAACGACGTAGACTCCGTGGACGTCGCGACCAGAGTAGCAATGGTGCGATTCTTCAACTCGCAGAATCTCCTGGCCAATTTCACCGAGCACACTAGGACACTGAGGCTGTATCCAAGGCCGGTGGTCGCCTTTCAGATCAACTCTTTCCTGAGATCCAGACCGAGAACCAGTCATTTTCTTAATAAATTCGTGAGGACACAAGCGGTGGAATTTCTAGCCGAATGGTCACTCACTCCGAGCAACGTGGCATTTCTCAGGGTGCAGACCGGAGTGTTCGATCCGTTTCAGATCGGAGACAAGCCTAAATGGTTCGCCGCGGAGTTAGAACCGATTTATTTCCCAGTTTGGGACCCCGGTAGCTCGCTGGCGAACGCTTTGAAGTCGATGAAGGAGCACGAGACTCAACTGACAGACGAGAGCGAGTCTGATTCGGAAGAAGCTAAGAGCACGAGTTCTTCTTACTCCTCGTTGAGCGATTTCGTTTCTGAGATGGTGTCCTCTGACTTGTCTCCAGGTAACTGTGTTTCTTTCTTCTTTTTGGTGTCGTTAACACATTGTGGACGTGTTATCTTTCGTTTCTCGATTTTTAGCGACTGAAGACGCCAATTGTCATCGTGGGTTTTCAAATTTAATTTAATTAAAATTAAAATTTATTTAAATTAATTTTTAGTTTAATTATTTTTTAATTAAAAACTACTCATGTCAAAACTATTCGTGTCGATTTATCATTTTCAAGTTTCGATCCATTTCACAGTAAACCGTCAGCAATGTGTTAATGTCTCATACGAAGAGAACAGTGTTAAAATCGAGGATACTGATGATTTTGTAGGCAACAATTGCTCGCAAACTGCAAAGCCTCAGCCGATGTCTCTGTCGGTGGATCCGAAGAACCTCTACAACCCACCAAACGCTTTGCAGTATCCTGGAATGGAGGAGGAATCTGCTGTGAGACCGGAAAGTCCTCTCAGCACCTCCTCCAGTCATAGTGATCTGAGCAGTCCCAGTTTCAACAGGGACTCTGAGTTCGAGCTGAATCCCAAGGCTCAAGAAGGTTCACAGTCGACAAATGTGAGTACTTCTCTGCAGATATTTCTTCTCTATAAATCAGGCTCTTTTCGAGAAACTAAGTATTATTGAAAAAAAAAAGAACATGGTTCACGTTCGAGTTCCTCCAGTTTCTCTGACTCTAAGGAAACATATCGAACCTACACACGTCAAATTTACTAATAATACTAATTTAAAAAATTTATTAATATCCATAATTGAAATTTCGTTGTAAAAATATAGTTGAAGAGAACATAT
>NW_017100510.1:11613-21194 GCF_001263275.1 Habropoda laboriosa | reverse complement strand
GAAGAGAACATATTGGACTCGAATTCTTAATCGTCCATATTGAAAGAGTGAAAACAACCCTCAAAACTTGAGACTCTAATATCTCGGTAATTAAAAGGCGTAGAAAGAAACAATTTCTGTTAAATTGTATGTTTTTGAATGAAAAATTCAATCGTACAAAAAATTCAAATTTAAGCAGTAAATTAAAAATTAAATGTTTTTTGAAATTTCTAAGAACCACGAAGATCTCTTATGTACACAGTTTCGATCATTAGTTCTTCACGAAACATTCTATAGTAAAGACATTGAAACAGTTCTCATTCCCCAAAAAAAGTATACAAAAGGACTATACTAACAATAAGCTTGACGAAGCAACAGCGTTCTCACGACGTTCGCCGTGCTAATGATGTGCTAATGCTCGTAGGATAAAGAGGAGGGCGGTAGCTTTGAGTCAGACTCAGCCTCCACAATAACACCACGCACAATCCTGAGGGCGCAAAGCTCGGTAGGACAGTTCGAACATCATTTCGCCGGATCGACGATCAGCGACACCGAACGTCCTGCCACATCCTACAGGACCTCGCGTGTCAGTAGATATCTCTCGTTTCCCCCTTGTTTTTTCAAACTCTCCTCCTCTATCAACACGATTCTCTCTGTCGTCCACAATCTCTATCGACCGTCTTACGTATTACGCTCCTGAATCGAGCTCATGCATGCCTTGATAAGCACACTCTTCCGTTCGATGTGTCCAGCATGGAGCATTGTTCAGTTAAACCAATTTTCATTTTCGAAATTTTTCCAACGATTGTACATTTCCACACCCCTCTTTGTTACTTCTTTGCGAAGTCTCAATTGTAACAATTTTGTTCACTCTGTTCCGACGTTTCTTAACCCCAGGTTATTTCTTTTCCATAGTAACTTTGTACTGGGTAAAATACAGTTTTAACGTTGAACAGAAATTACCATGGAAATGTGTAAATTTTTATGGTATCAAGTGCAGAAATTAATTCTTTTCGACTGGACTCTCGTAATTGATTCAAAACTATTAACCCTTCCGACCCGACATCGGTACCGCGTACCGACATACCAGCCGTCGTATGCGGCCGACTTCGGTACCGCGTACCGATTCTGAGAATGTGTCACCGCTTTCCTTTCTTAATTATTCTTAATTTCTTAATTATTCAATACAATACTGAATATGGTATATTAAAATCACAATATTGTCAAAGACTCGAATACTTTATAAACAATTCGATATGTTTAGGGCTGAATTTCAAGTCGGCCGTCGTGAACGGACTATTAAATTTCACGTCGGCCGTAGGAAGCGAACTACTGCAAACGCCGTCGGGTCGGAAGGGTTATGTCTCTATCGCGATGGTGTTCGCAAATTGCTAGAAAAATGGCAAAAGGTCATAAAGAATTATGGAAATTATTTTGGTTTTTGACTTGTTTTCGTTCTTTTTGAATGGAACTTTGATCGTGCCCAAAAATTGGGAAGAATTTATTTCCACGTCTAATATATTGTACGAAAGAAGAAACTGTATTTTGCGTTTGAGGTTGGTTTTACGTGTACCAGCCAACTTCTAAGATTCTGTGTTTTTTCTAGTCATTTCCGTCTGTACTGTTCAAACCCTCGAGGTTCTCTTTTCGAGTTTTGATATTCTGCTTCTTTTTATATTTTGTCGGAGACAGGGCTCCGGTGTAACTGGGAACGGTGTTCTGCGACAGGGGTCTCAGGGCTCGTTGTTCGAGCAGTTTGCGAACCAGGCAAAGGATCTGGTTCGCGAGACGACCAGACAGAGCAGTCAGGATGGCCTCCTTGCTCAGATGGACAAGGTAGTATTTTCCGAATACGTTTTCGACCCTTTGAAATCTGAGCAATTTTTTCCTTGTCATTCAGCATCTCCTGTTCCACTCCGAGTTTACTTACGCCAAACCTTTATGTATGTAGGTTCATTTTTAATTTGAAGAGTGAAAAGTGTGAGTGAACGTCAGTGTTTCTGTAGATGACCATGATTGGAGAATATTAATTTTTCTGTGCGTAAAATTGCAGTCTATTTTACAAGGGAAAATATTTCTCTGTTTCACAGTTGAAACATCAGGCGAAGGAGAAGATTACGGAGGTCGGAGAGGACAATCTTTTCGCGCCACTGGAACAGGTGATCCTTTTTTCCTAATTTAGCAAGCTTTATACATGGAAGTAAAATTTTTAATGGTTTTCGTGGAATTAAAATTTTTAATGGTTTCTTCGAATGTGGAAAATTGAACAGTTAACGCAACAGACGAAGAAAGCCATGGGAGAGGCAACGAAATCGGTGCAAGAGGCTTCGAAGACGGCTCTGGAAGCGAGCAAAACCGCGGCTGGAGTTAGCAAGAGCACTTTGGGAGATTTGACGAAGAGTGCCAAGGAAGCTGCTGCGAAGAAAGGCTTGCTCAAAGTAAGCTTCATCAAAATTTATCGAAATCTTCTTGAAATTGACAAAATCAGAAATAAAAAAGCTGCAGAATTTTTTATATGTACAGGGTGAACCAGATAAAGTGTTCCAAACTGTTCTCTTACAATTCTCAACCCAGAATACGTTTGTTTTCATTATCTTTTCACGTTTCTTCAAAACTTCTGCTGAAAAAAATAATCTCCGCAAAATTCATCGCACCCTAAATGATTAGCCCAAAAATTCTTCTTTTCCCCTAGGATTCCTCTAAAAAAAAATTTGCCGCACCCTATTGTTAAATAATCTTTAAACTGATCAATAAACGAGCGTCGAATCTTAAAGAAGAAATCTCTCGAAAAATTGCACAGGGCCTCGGTGATACACAGCACTCACCACCACCTTCTCCGGGAATGATGCAAAGAAGGGACTCGAGTAGCACGCAATTGGTCGCCTCTGATAATCGAGGAGGGCGTCGAGAGATCGGTCGTGATTTTTTCAGCAATATTAGTAGCGATTTGAATGGCATCGCTACTCAAACGAGTAACATGTTAGGCGATCTATTTGGTGAGTTTCGTGAAATTTGAAACAATTGAAAAATAAGAATAGTCAAATATGGAGAATTATTCGAAAATGAATTTTTCTTTTTTCCTATTTTTATAGGCAGTAAGAATAGTTCTAGTCGAAATGCCGGTCAACCTCAGTCGCAGAGGACGGATAAGAAGACACCGATTCTCGGGCCTTTTCCTAAAAGTATGATTCAGTTATTTCTTTAATTTAGGCAATTTTCTGAGTTTTAGTAGAGTGTCTGTAAAAATGATTTTCTTCTGAGAAGACAAAACTAGACTAGTCGAGCGTTCAACTTTGATAAAACACACGTCGAACAAGCCTAATCAGGAGGACCTGCAGAGGATGCAGAACGCGGAGAGGTCTAGTACAAACAGTGACAATCAAGCTTTCCTGACTGATGTGAGTTTTTTGAATTGAGAATACGTACATTTTGTTATTTGAAACGTTTAAACATACTGTTTTACTTCTGTTATTTTCTGGATAATCATTTCTTTCATTGATGAATTTTTATATGAATTTTTTTTCGTCGATAAATTTTCATATGGATCTTCTTTCATCGACGAATTTTCACACGAATCTTCTTTCGTCGATCAATTTTCATATAGATCTTCTTTCATCGACGAATTTCCATATGAATCTTCTTTCATCGATGAATTTTCATATGGATCTTCTTTCTATGGAGATTACCTTCATTTCTTTTTATATCCATAATATTGTATAATTTTCCATACTAAAAGCAGTAAAAATATTTCACATGATTGGTAAAAATATGAAAAACACTTTATATTTCAGGTGGTGAATCAAGTTTTAACCGGAGAAGGCGTTGGTTGGCTAAAACTGAACAGATTGAAGAAACTAATGGAGGACGAGAGCTATCGAGACTTGGTGGTCACAAAATTGAACAAAGGTCTCAATAAGAAGATCAGTCCTGACGATCATATCGACGACGTGGTAAGTTCAACAAAACAAAAACAAAAAATCAAACTTCGTGTAACTTAAAATTCAAAAATGTCAATTTTTTAAATTTACAAAAATTGCAAATGTACATATCTTTTTCTTACGTTCCTTCTTCTTTTTTTTTACTAATAGTGCATACGGTAAGTTAAACAAAAAAACAAATAACTAAAAATTCCAAAATTCAGCTATTAAAATTTCCTAAAAAATTCGAAGGTATCTTTCAACTTTTTTAAATATTTTTTTTCTTAAATTAACAGTGCATTTCGAAGCCGGTTTACAAGGGGATACTAAAGTGCCTTCAAGCAGTGGCTCACGGTCTTGGACACACTTACAATAACTTCGGTCTCGGTGGAATGGCGTCGGTTTTCCAGCTGATGGAGATCGCACACACTCATTACTGGAGCAAGGACCTCGCGGACGGAACTTTCGATGCTTCTTTAATGTCTCAAGTATGCATCGTCGACGTAGATCCTCGATTTCCCTCAATACCATCTCGATCTTCCATTTAATCGCTCGAAATCCTTTCAGACATCTAGTCCGTTTGGCAGCAGGGAGAACTTAAAATCCCCGCAGTCTCCCACTCAGCACGAATTTACAGATCCGTCTCAAAAACCAGGTAAATTGAACTGTGTATACACAGTAAAGTGAATTTACGTTCCCTGTGATTTCAATATTCCTCGAAACAGGTAAAAAATTATGACAAACTCATCAGAATCACGCTTAATAATTCCATTTCAAAAAAGTCTCATACTCAGTATCTTCATTGTGATTTTATTTTTAATAAAAAATTTTAATATTGTGTCTTTAGAAAAAGAATGAAAACACTGTGCAGTGGTTTTTTATTGGAACTTTCATCCTTTCATGCAAAGTGCATCTATTGATAAAAAATTGACTCTTATCCTGTTTCCCTTGTGCTGTTAATTTCTAATTTGGATTGTTTTTATTATTTTTTTGATAGAACCGCCACAAGTTCACCTGGAAATGGCACATGGTCACACATCACCAGCGAGCGAAGGGAATCAATCGACGGCTGATATGTTCCGGGATATGTTCAGCAAAAAAGGAAAGTTCCTCAGCAGGCTAACATCCTTCGACTCTGAGGTAAAAGCAACATGTTCCGTCAGAACGTTACCTCGTGTCACACGAAGGTAGCAAAGGTGTCTCCCGCTCTTTCTTTCTCTGGTCTCACTTTCTGTCTACATTTTCACGCGTACAATTCGACGATCGTAAAGGCTTACTGTTGCTGTTCCTAAGTTACTTTCCACGCAGGGGTTGAAACATTTTCTCGATCCTTAATTATTCGAATTTCTATTTGCTGATTTTTCAATTTTCTAATCTTTAATCTGGCCAATTCTGAATTTTTCAAATTTACATTTGCTCAGTCTTCGGTTCTTTAAATCGTAATGTGCTCAATCCTCAATTCTTCAAATTTAAGTTTGCTCAATCCTCAATTTTTCAAATTAAAAATTTGCTCAATCCTTAATTTTTTAAATTAAAATTTGCTCAATCCCCAATTTTTCAAACTTAAGTTTACTCAATTCCAAATTTTTCAAATTAAAATTTGCTCATCAATATAAAAAATATTTAATACTCAATTTCTCAAATTTCCAATATTTCAATATTCATTTCTTCTACTCTTAATCAGCTCAACTTTCCAACCTTCAATCAGATCAACCCTCCAATACCCAATCTCCGAATCATTTCTCAATCCACCCAATTTCAGCTCCTGCTTTCGTGTACTTAAAAAGCAACAAAAAAAAAAGAGAGAAATCAATTCTTTCATCAACGATAGATCGTCAAACGGACCGTGTTGGTGTTGTATTTAATGGATACACAAGGTACACATCGTTGCATGAAAGTTGCTGTAATAATTACTAAGAAAAAAAATCGAGCAAGGATAAGTATTGCCCAAGAAGAAATGACCAAAAAAAGTGGACTCAAAGGTTTACCATTTCGAACAGAAAATATCCTGTCGTTTAACCAATGTATCAGTCGGGGTCTCCGTGGAAATGAAGAATTAAAAAAAAAAAAAAACATTGTGCTCAAAAATTAAAAAAAAAAAAGAGAAAAAAATCGAAGTTTCAAGCGATTATCGCGATACGTTGTCACATTGTTCGTCAATTAAATGTTCTATATAGAGACGTCATGTGTTTTTAGAGTGGGCGGGGAGGTGGAACGGGAAGCAGCGAAGCTTTATCCACAGACGGAGGTAGCATAATCACTAATCCTGCTTTTCGGCAAGCGCACCAAGCTTCTTTCCGAAGCACTGTCTCTGATAGCGAGGTCGAGCAAGGCAATGTAAATCAATCTACTGAATCAGTTTTTTCTTTACCCCTTCTTTAATAAACTAGATTAAAATAGCTGGTAGAATTTGAGAGAGAGAAAAAAAAAAAGAGAACGTAAGAAATTATTCCGGTTAGAAACAATATCAAACCCACGAAATCGCAAAATTATCCTATTAGGGGAATATTCGAGGTGTCCTGAAAGTTTGGGATCGAATTGTAACGGGAAAATAGAAAGTTTACACGTGATCATAGTATGAAAATATCGAATTAAAGAGTTACCAGAAATTCTATCAGGCGTAGAAATGAATTCTTCCCGAATTTTGGGTGTAATCAAAATTTTACTTAGAAAAAACGAAAACAGATAAAAAATCAAAGTAAATTCCATTATTTTTTTATGACCTTTTGCCATTTTTCTGTCAGAAACTCGATAATTTTGAATTAATTATGAGACTTCAGTCGAAAAGAATTCGTTTCTACGCCTGATACATTGAAAAATCGAACCAAAGTGAAGAATAGGAATTTTTAAAAAATTTTCAAGATGGGAGAAAATTTGGATATTTCCAGAGTAACTCTTTAATTGTACATTTTCACATATATTCACACAAACTTGTGCAATTCTGTCCCAGTCTTCTAGTACACCCTGTCATAGTCATAGAGTTAGATCGTTTAGTTGAGAATCGATGCAGAGGAGCAATACAGCTTGTGCAATACTTGCATTGTGAAAATTCTGGAATCGTTCGGAACCGTACGAAGAGGATAACCGAATAGCATGTTGCTACGTACCACTAGAGATTAGCGTTTGCACATGAAACAACGAAGCTTTTTGCAGTTTTCACTGGTACACGATTAGAGAAAAACGAAGAAAATGAAACAAAACCACTGTTAGCTTTTTCCAATACACTCAAGTACACGTACACACATGTTCGACGAATCGAAAATTGCCGATTCGGGTATATACATATATTAACATTTACACCTGATCGCCTGGTACAATATTGCGTTTGTAGTATTATGCACTGAGTACTTGAAATTTCACGTAGCTTGAGAAATCTATTTAGAATGACCCTTTGGAGCTTCCCTTTGAACGTAGAAAAGAGTAATCGAGCTTACTTTTTTATTGTTGTTGAATCTTTAGAAAAATTCTGAGAAAACTTTTTTGATGAACTTCACGAACCTCGTAATGAATAATAATGTGTTTTTTCAAGGATTTCCTAAGGATTCTTATGTGATTGTACGATTTCAGTTTCCACGACAACCGAAGCAACGAACAGGGAGCGTTTGGTCCAGTAAATCTTCCGTGAGCACCGTTTTCCGGTACCATGGAGGAAGCTTGGTACCAACCATGAACGCTCCTAGTCCGGAGGCTGCGAGAACGTACTTATTCGAAGGTACATCGTGTCCTAAGTTTTCAGCGTAATTTAATATTTTTAGTGTTACAAATTTGGTTATGGTTTCAGTTAAAAAATGACCATTGAAAAGTGACTGAAGACATTTTGTCTAAGTTTAACCCCTTCTTTATGATAGTATTTTTTTTTTTTAAAGAGGTGATAGCTTAGTTTGGATATTTTTCTCATTCCATAGATTTATTTCAGTGGAAAATAATTTAGGAAGATAATAAAATTAATTATAGGATTATTGGGGAAAGAGAGATCCTCACTTTGGGACCAGATGCAATTTTGGGAGGACGCTTTTTTGGACGCGGTGTCTCAAGAAAGAGACATGATTGGCATGGATCAAGGTCCTGGAGAAATGATGGAGAGGTAATAACGATGGAAATTGGAAATGGAATTCTTCTAAAGATCAATTATGAGTTGTTTATTTTGGTGCACAGGTATAAGAGATTGAGCGAAAGCGAGAAGAAACGCTTGGAGCATGACGAAGATAGGCTATTGTGCACTTTGTTGCATAATTTGACTGCGATTCTAGTGATGCTGAATGTAGATAAGAACGAGGTGAAGCGTAAAGTAAGGAGGCTATTAGGGAAGAGCCATATCGGCCTGATTTACAGCCAGGAGCTCAATCAACTACTCGACCAAATAAATAATCTTGTGAGTTGAAATTCAATCTCTGTATTTATCATGTGAACATTTTTGGAAAATTAGGAAATTTGAGACATTTGAATACTGAGAAATCCTAAAAATTCCATAGAATTTTTTTCAATATTAAAGAATTCTGAAAATGTGAAGGAATATTAGATGTGGAAATTATTGAAAGACTGAGTGTTTTCTGAAAAAAAACTGTCAAAAGTAAGAATTCTAGGAAAATTCGAAACGTGAAATACTGAGGAATCCTAAAAATTCCAGAGAACGCTAAAAAGAAAAATTTCTTTGTCATTTCAGTACGGAAACGATATAGACTTGAAGCCTCTCACGTCCAGGCAGATGCACCGGCAGTCGTTCACCGTGCACGCTGGCGTCGACGCAGAGGGTGATCTTCGATTCCTCGAGGTTCGCCACGACGGCCTCGTGTTGAGGTCCGTGAACGGCGTGATCGTGGAACGATGGTGGTACGAGCGTTTAGTCAACATGACCTACAGCCCGAAGAATAAAGTCTTGTGCCTTTGGCGGCTAAACGGTGGGCAAACTCAGCTGCATAAGTATTACACCAAAAAGGTACGTATCCTATTCAGACACTTTAAGAAAAAATGCTATCGACCCTAACCTTTCACTCCTATTGGCGCTTTGAATATTTGCTCGCGCTGTGTCATCGGCGCGAATTTAATTTCTGCCCTTGCGTGCTTTCACCTTAATTTTTCAAAAGATACACATAAATTTTAAAATTTCCAAAAAATTTAAAAACGCCAAAACAAAGATTTCACAACCGTGGTTGAACACTACGTACCGAAGTCTCCACTCCTCTAGCCTAACAAATCTCTATAATTTCCCAAGGAAGAAACTTCGATCGAACCCAACAGAACACGTACCTACACCGTAAATTAACCAACTGATCGATATGATTTCAGTGCAAGGACCTCTACTACTGCATAAAAGACGCAATGGAGAAAGCTGTAGCCCGTGGCCGTGGTCCCCACGAGGAAGTCGAGCTCGGTGGCGAGTTTCCTGTACAGGACATGCGCACCGGCGAGGGTGGACTTCTGCAGGTTTGCATGGAGGGCGTGGGTCTCCTCTTCGCGAATAGCAAGGTATGATTCGCAGGCTAAAACGCGTGTGCACCACAACCGTTCAATTCGTTCTAAAAAAAAAACCAACTGCAAGAAGAATGGATACTTCGAACCGACTACTACTTTTAACCGGTTGTTGCAAAACCTCTTTCCTCTTTCTATATCTATCTATATCTATCTCTTTCTCTTCTATACATTGTCCAATTGTTCGTGTAATGTTGAAAAGCGCATCCGAGCTCT
>NW_017100510.1:8674-11599 GCF_001263275.1 Habropoda laboriosa | reverse complement strand
CTTTATTTCTAGCGAATTTTTTCAAAGAAACCTCTGTCCTACTACTACTATTACTACTGTTTTTTCGATTATACGATGTCATGTCTTTTTTTTTTTTTTTTTTTGGGCGATGTGTACTTGTCTCCACACAAAACTAACGTAATCCACGAATACCACGTATAATCATGTATTTATTTCAGCGACCGAACGGTATACAATGTAACGAGAGTTTGTTATTGGGTTCGTTTCAGATCGCCTCGATTCAATTCCCGGTATTAATTAAAATACGATACGCTTCGTCTTTTGTGAACGATAGAAACGCCCTTTTGTTGTTTAACGTTTCAGCGATAAGAGGAATTTCTCGTTGCGTTTCGATATTCGATAAATCATTCCTCGAGATGGAAACGCAAGGTGTTCTGGTGTTTCTATGGTTAAAAGACAGAACAATTCGGGATGGGGGTGTCGAAGAGCAATCGGAGAGCATATTAGAGTTTTATTGAACCGAGGCGAACGATTAGGGGAGTACGTCCACCGCTCCACCCACAAAAACCTCTATTACTGTTCATACTCTTTCGATATTATTGAATCTTCTCTCTGTGTATTACTTTTTTCGTTCCTCTCTTCCGTTTTATTGCATTGATGCAAGGACCACTCAATATTATCTCCCATCGCTAGCCACCACGATCTGCTTAATTTTCTATCTGTACGTATTATTATTATTATCATTATTATTACTATTATATCTTACCAACTCTTATGTATGAGTTTGTGAAGTGTACAATGATTAATATCTTATAGGGGAACACACAAAACTCTCTCTCTCTCTCTCTCTCTCTCTCTCTCTCTCTCTCTCTCTCTCTCTGTCTATCTGTCTATCTATCTTTCTATCTCTCCCTCTCTCCCTGTCTATATTTCTCTCTCGAGAAGAAAGAAACCAATCTCGATTCTTCACGAGATCGACGAGACTGCGTGTGGGAAAAAACGAAGGGAAATTCGAATGTTTTTCGCAGGCTGCTATATAGTTCGTTTGACACGAGACAAATGTTACACGTACGAGACACATGCGCACACACACGAGGGGGAATACGAAACCGGGACGGATGACGGAGAGGCGTAAATGGATGATCTAAAGTTGACGATTGACGAAATCGAGTTACTCGCGATCACACATACACACACTTGTACACACTGTTGTCTGAAAAAAGAGAGATGATGATCGAATCCTCGACGAAGAACGAGCAGCCCTCACACGCTCTTGGCCACTCTTCTATTCTATTTATCTCACTGGATATATATTATACATACACATAGAAACACATACTTACGTATACCGTTACTCCCAAAAATATTCGTAATACGTCGAATAGGAATAATATGGAAATTAGTGGAAATATTCATTTTTGTAGTACAGTGATTGGACGTAATTTCAAAAAGTGTATTAAACGATTTAACGATGTGTAATTTTGAAGTACGATAAACGACGTGTCATAAGGAAAAAAAAGCAGCTCAATCGGTTTATAATTAACGGAGATACGTAATTGGACAGTTAAACATACCTGGTGTCCGAATATTTTTGGAAGTAACCGTGTATCTTTGTTCATTTATTACTTGAGTATTTTTACAATAACATCTACTATGTGGTAATTGTATTTTACATACAGACAGGGCTACCTTTCACACGTACGCGTATTTTATACACCTGTCGTGTATAAAATACACTCTGTGTATATACACGGTGGCCGAGAACTTTCTGGCTAAACTTCGTCGATGCGCTCTATCAGCGGAGATGAACGAAAGGTTGCAGAAATGTTGATCGTTCGAACGGTGTAAACAAAATAACTCGCAAATTTAACGAGAAATTAAAATTGTTGCTAAATTATAAATTCGTCTTTAATTTTTATTACATTTTGTTGTTATAAGTTTGTTGTATGAAATGTCAAACGATCCACGTTTGTACAAAACTTCCGTCTCGTTTCCACTCACCGAACGTATCGATGAAATTTCGTTAGAAAATTCTGGGCTATCCTGTATACAAGAATATAAATTATCAATCACTTTTGTTGGGTAATATTTTCGTTCAAGCGTTAATCAGTGTTTTCTTGCATGGAGCTCGATGTGCAGCTGCAGTCTCTTTTATCTGTATTATAATCATATATATACATTTTATCATTATACATTCATATAAGTGATAAGGGTTAGGGGATATTATACAAAACTTGTCCTTGACTATATATACGTATATACCTATACACAAAATACAACTTATATATACGTATATACATATATATACAAATTTCTCTATTATGATTTGTATTGAATGTTGGATGCCATATATTATATTTTTCTCTATTAAGTCTAAACAGTTTGTTTCTTTTTTCTATCATTATTTGTCGTGGTCATACGCGAGAAAAGTCTATTCTGAACCGACAAGAAGGGGAATGAAAAGCAAAACATGTCTCGAGAAAAAAAAAAGAAATGTGACAAGGGTGGGAGATCGAAGGAAAAGTTAATCGAGAGAAATTATTATGTTTACGCTTTCCTTCTTTTTTTTTTTTTTCTTCAAGATCGTACGGATTGTTTTCGAAATTTCGAAATCACGTTCACAGATTAACCTCGTGTACACACAGGGGGAGAAAAGAGGTGACAAAACCGTGTATATACGTTTGTTGCGTTTCGAAATGGATTCTCATTCGATCGATAGACTTTTCTCAGCTTGGGGAACTTTTGAGATGGTCCTTGAACAATGAACAATCTCCGCTGACTTGTTGAGAAAGAGAAAAGAAAAGAAAAGAAAACACGAAAGGAAAAAAAACGTATATGAAAGAAAGAAAGAAAGAAAGAAAGAAAGAAAGGAAGAAAGATTGAAAGAAAGGAAGAAAGATTGGCCATGACGATAGGGTGATTATTTCCTATAGCCGCCTGGTGGTTTTGATGATCATCGAAATA
>NW_017100510.1:6687-8380 GCF_001263275.1 Habropoda laboriosa | reverse complement strand
AACCATATATACTATTATCTACTACTACTACTACTATTACTACTACTACTACTACTACTACTTACTACTACACTCTTAACCAGTGCATTTAAATTTAACTGATCTGCTCTGTCTACCTTACTGTTTTCCTACCATCGATCGGTGTTAGTTGTGACATATTACATGCACACATACACACACACACACACACATATATACACCCGAATACACACGTATCTATGTATATGTATATATAACAGACAGTAGATATATATATGCATACGTATACAAATACTTAAATGTTCCCTGATATACTATATTATGTATATGTACAGGGTGTCCACTTTGAACGATACGAATGATTTTTCAGCCATTCGCAAGACAGTGTGATAAGAAAAAGTTATTAAAAAGAATTTTTCTGTATTAAATGGCGAAAAGTTGGAAAATTTCTTTCGCGTAAAAAAATTTTACTGTTTCATTAAAAAAAACAGTCAAGGTAACTTGGATTCATTTCGGTTAATTTGGTAATTCGTATTTTCGAAATTATCGATCTACACTGCGATACAGATAAATCTTCGTTGGTAACATTTTACATTTCACAAGGTCTCGGATGACTGAAAAATCGCGCGAACCGTTAGAGTGGTAATCCTGTATAATATCGTGAGGTTGACTCAGGTGCCAGGGATCTATACAGGGTGTCTCGCTTGTAACGAACATTTAAATTATTTTCACCGCTGTTGAAAGCAAGAAAACGTGGCTAAAGGAGTTTGCGACAAGAGAAAGTCCTCGAAGGTCATTCCAAGGTCGTCTTTACTTTTTTGCATATTAAATCTTGACGTTGGGTGCAACGTTGTAAAAACACAAAGATTAATACGCAAAAAAAAATATAGATGACCTTAGAACGACCTTTAAGATGACCTTGAGGGAATTTTTATTTCATCATCGCAAGATGCACGTCCTCGAATCGTGTAAACTTCTATTAGACAAATTTTTCTTGCTTACTACAGTAATGAAATTAAAATTAGATGTTCGTCACAAACGAGACACCCTGTGTTTTATACAGGGTGTCCCGTAAAGAGTGTAACACCCGGAAATGGGGTGTTGCTGGGGTGACTTTGCCCGTCCCTGAGCGGGGGCTCTACGCGCGCTCTGATTGGCCGGTGTTTTTCGTTAATAATTCGAAAACGAAGCTTCAAACAACATTCTGGTCAAGGAAAAAGTTGTTCAGAGTCACCCCAGCAACCCCCCATTTCCGGGTGTTATATTCTTTACGGGATACCCTGTATACATATATATATACACACAAACACACACACGGCACATACTATATATATATATAATACGCAGAACAGTGTCTGCTGCATTTAAATATCTGAGTCCGTGATAAGATTGTCCTTTAGATGAGAGTATATATATATTTGTAAGTAGTGTTTTTAGTGCAACTTGTAGAGCAATGTTCGGTGCACTCAATGCAACTATATATATATACGTATACGTATATTCTTTTTTCACGTGGTCTAGGCCTCTATATTCCGTATAAAAACACTACGGGATAATTACACCGGTGTTCGTTTATTTTCTCTCTCTCTCTCGCGCGCGCGCGCAGTTACAATGCTTCCGATATGACGATCTATCTTGTACAACCGTAAAACGTGTGTCGATCGTAGATGATAATTAGACACGATCGATTAATTATACCGCCGGTGTATACCGG
>NW_017100510.1:0-6674 GCF_001263275.1 Habropoda laboriosa | reverse complement strand
GAGAACAGAGAGAGAAAGAAAAAAAGAATGGAAACAATCGACACGGTACAATAATTCGATAAACACGCGCGTTGTTATCTTTGGTACGAAGAGCATTGTAATTATAATTAGGGTGTATCTGAAAGGTGCTTCTCGAATCGTGTCGAACGATTAATCGTACGGCACGCGTGCTTTTTTTGTGAAAAATAAAAATTCCTACGGGGACGCTGTTGTCCGCGCGGTACAATAATTCGATAAACACGCGCGTTGTTATCTTTGGTACGAAGAGCATTGTAATTATAATCAGGGTGTATCTGAAAGGTGCTTCTCGAATCGTGTCGAGCAATTAATCGTACGGCACGCGTGCTTTTTTTGTGAAAAATAAAAATTCCTACGGGGACGCTGTTGTCCGCGCTTAGTGAAAGGCGTAATTTACACGAGACTTTTGAATTGAAATGTTCGATCACGTTTGTCGGTGATTTGTTCGTAACGATTTTAACGAAGTTTTGTATAGATATAAGCTAATAATATACTTCAGTTAATTTCTCGAATAACACAGTGGAGATTTTTAAGAATGTCAATATCGCGATTGTAAGTAAATTCGACTTCGGAAGCACTTTTTCTATCCACCTTTTCGATCGAATTACTCGCGAGCAGGTGAAAAGAATTTCGGAGTGCGGCCGTAGATGAATTATGTGCTGAAATAAAGAACAACCAACGTAGCGACACCCGTACAGCCTAACAATTCATTTCTTAACATTTTCTTTTCGGCGAATTTGAATTTACCGCGCAAAATCGGGTGACGGACACGGACGAAGTGAAGAAAAAGAAAACGTCAGAAGAGCAACAATTTTACTCGTTGACGTATATACCGTACATACTTCTGAACAAAGACAGTTTCATAGTGGTTATTTTTTTATTCTTTTTTATTATTTTCAGTCGAAATCGTTTTCTTCGTTAGGGATAAATAATTAGAGATGAATGTTTATGTTACGTCTCTAAGGGAATCTGAATGCACTGCATGAATGAGTAGATCTCGATATATATGTACGATAGAGAGAAGTCGCCCGCTTTTGCAGAACCATCTATAAAACCACTATCACGTTGCCAGTTATGTAGTAGAGCAATGGTTTCGTGCTATATAGTGATGTCTGATTTGATGAATGAAACTCCCACGACCCACGTGGAAAGCAACTCGAGAAGAAGTTTTACACACCAACCCCCACCCCCTTCTCCGACCTCCACACACACACACACACACTTTTACCGCAGTGTTTTCCAAACCGGGGAAAGAGAACTGTCGATTTTCCAAATTTTCTCTCTGACGCTGCATTTGGAATTGCAATCTTTGGAATGTGGTATTTTGAAGAACCGATGAGACTTAATTTTGGAAAGTTTGCAAAGGACTTTATTGAATTTTGGAATTTCAATTTTGGAATGTGGTATTTTGAAGAACTGACGAGATTTAATTTTGCAAAGTCAGCAAAGGATTTTATTAAATTTTGAAATGTGATATTTTGAAGAACTCGTGAGATTTAATTTCGCAGAGTTTGCCAAGGCTTTGATTTAAATTTTTTAGTATAGTAAAAATTCTAAAAGCAGAGGGTATTCTACTTTCTCTATGAAAACTCACAAAATCCATAGAACACTTTACCAATCAAAGATCAAACTCTCCTCAATTTTTCTAAAATTCTCTATGAAAAGACTCGTATAGCACTTCGGCTCTCCCTAATTTTTCCAGAATACGATAAAAGTTCTAAAATCACCATTGCCACTGAAATAAAAATCATTGCCCATTTTTTCTAATTAAAAGTTTGGAAAGCACTGTGCTACAGCATGGCACCGCTGTACACGATGTTTCGATCCTTCGAGTCCAAAGACACACGTCGCAATATTACCTCGCGTTCACTCGAACCAGTCAATCAATCGATCGTCGGAATCATAACTGTGCATCATTAAAGCAAATAAAGCAAAAAAAAAAAAGAAATGCAACCAAAAAAAAAAGAAAAAAAGAGGAAAAAAAAGATACTCAATCAACGGGACCGAATGTCCCAAAGTTCGCGCGTCCTTAGATTTACCAATTTGCACATTATAGCAGATCTTAATCGACGCTGAGCAATCGATGACATTTTTTATACATTTGATGAGTTTAGGCCATCTCCAGAGTTGCCTGCCTGCCGCTAAGTAACTACTTTTTTATAATCGCTGCGAATTTCAATTAGACGCTGCTCCTGTGATTAATATTCTTGTTGACAAATCCGATGTTCTCGCTTCTCTTGCGTTGTGTCGTTGGTGCGCATTGTGCAAGCCGGAAATCACAAACGGCCATTACTCGCGATATATATACATATATATCTATATATTTGCCGCAGCTTTTTTTTCTCGGCCGCTTTTATCGAATCACGCCGCTATATAATGGATACTTGACTTTTAATTAGCGGAGAAAATGATGCATGGTGTGCGCAGCTTTATCGTATCGCTGATTCCTGCATGTTTGTCGAGCGACGATCGTTCTTTTGTGCACGAATCGAGGAAGAGAAAATGATCGATCGGGTGCATGAAGACAATGGAAGAACCAAATCTGTCCCGAAAAATTAAGATTTTTCGGGAAATAAAGAATTCCCGAAAATTTAAGATTTCTCGGGAAATAAAGAATTCCCGAAAATTTAATATTTCTCGGGAAATAAAGAATTCCTGAAAATTGAAGATTTCTCAGAAAATAAAAAATCTCGCAAAAATTGAAGATTTCTGGAAATGAAAAATCTCCAAAAATTAGAATTTCATGAAGACTTCTCAGGAAATCAAAAATCTCCAAAAATTGAAGATTTTTCAGGGAATAAAAAAATCCCCAAAAATCAGAATTTCAATTTTCTTTGTTTATTTAGCACCTTTTTCTTAATTTGAGCAATCAAATGAGAATAATTGAATACAACTGATTCTCAGAGAGGAGGAAATTTCCTTTTCTTTGCAAATTAGATAAGAATAACGAGAAGTACATTTCCAAGAAAGATCGAACATCCTCGATTCGAGTATAACGGAACCTGTGCATGATTTTCGAAGATGGTTCCCTTGAATCCAACCACACTGAGTAGACTAACCGAGACACTTACGTTCGGAGAAAAGTTCGGCTACGGAGAACCACCGACGAGAACAACTGTTTCGTGAAAGTGTAATCAATAGTTTACGTGTTACCGCCAGCTTTTCTCTTTGATGTGTGTTGAACGATGTACAAGATTGAAATGACAAAAAAAAAAAAGAATCGAAAAGGAGACGGTACCAAGTTTCATTGAACTGTTGAAGAATAACACAACTTGCGTGAACGGAGCCATGAACTTTGGTACTGTTGGTCAAGAAATATCTCCGAAACTCGCATCGTTCACCAATTTACACGAAAATTCGAAATTTTTTGATAATTGAAACACTAAAAAAAATTTAATTATATCAGAAAATTTCAAAATTAATCACCTAAAAACAGTCGATATAATTCAAATTTAATTTATAATATTCTGGAATTTCTTAGTTTCAAACGGAAGAATCAAATGCGACTCGAGGAGACATTTCTTTGGCTAGAAATCTCGCTTTGGAAAAAAAAGAAAAAAAAAAAAGGTGCACTGTGATGCGTATTAGCCGATACGATAGTAACGTGAAACATGGACGATTCAGAGCTTGATCCCACCATCGAATTGAGCATTGATCTGTATTTTTTTTTTTACTCGATCGAACGTTCACGCCTTTATCCGAAATGTTGTTGGCACACACGGTTTCACATTGTCCGGGGCATAAAAGGCCATAGAGGAACTGATCACAAGTGTGCATGTACGAGTAGATCGCGAAATCGCTCCGTTTCAGAACCCAACTAATGCAAAACGATCGTGTTATTTTCAGTTTTTTGTAAGACTCGATCATATCCGCAAGTGCTTTACTCAGAAGAATGGGATCTTTGTATTGGAAGAATTCAGTGAGTAGTCTTTCGTAAATATCCCTGAAAAAAAGACACATTTTCTCTCCCCCAAATAGAACAAATTATATTTGAAAAGAGTACCTTTAAAAAGAACACGAAGAAAATATTTTGAATAATCTGTTTCCTAAAATAGCCCATTTTTGTGCAATTACTGTGATTCATTTTTTAACACCGACTTTTCTACATTTCAGATCCTAAAACTAGACAAGTAATTCAACGTAAATATAAGTCTCAAATGGTAAGTGTACCAAAATGAAATTTTATTGAATAATTGATACTGAAGTTTTTGTTACTTGTTTCTTATTCCATTGAACAAGTTCTTTTTTTTTTCTTATTTTTTTTCTTCAATCGCTTGTTACGTGTGATTCCTGTAGATTTAGAATTTTCTCTCTTTTCTTTTCTGCTTTGTCTATTAAAGTTACAACGACTGGAAGATTTTTGTGATACATTTTGATTTTGTGTACTGTGTAACAGGCTAATGAACTCTGCCACTGCATGCACAGGGTATTCTCCGTTGCCTTTACGTTATCAGAACTCTCCCCCGAGATTCAAGGCATCCCCGAAAACGACAATGCATGAAGGTTTAGTTATGATTTTTCTGTTTTCTCTCTTATGAACGTAAGTGTTCTAGCTCCTCTTAATCGAACTTTATTTCTTTTCCGCTTTAGAAACTTTCGTCAACATTCGTTTTCTCTATTCACCACTGATACCTCATAAAAAAACACGTAATCAAATTCACAGACACAAGTTTTCCTCCGAAAATCACTAAAACTCCGTAAGATATCAACTTCACACGAAGGAACATAGAAAAATCCTCAAATTAAAATTGTCTTCACTTCCCAGAACATCCTTCCACACCTCCAAAGTTAGAAAAAGCTTCAAACCTAACTTCCTTCACACGTTTCAGAGCATTTCAAGATCAATCTCTCCCAAAGATTATCTCCTTCGAACACACGCTTTACAACTGAAAGATTAACCGATACAACAAATTTAAAAGAATTCCAAACTTAACTTTCGTCACATTTCTCAAAAACCTTTCAAAGCCTTTCAAAAAAATAATTTCCCTCAAACAAGTACACCCGCGTTACAATTAAAAAATTCCATATCCGAATTCAACAATCGTCCCGTTCATAACCCCGAAACATAATCGCAAATCTAACAAGCAAAAACAAAAAAAAAACAAGACCAAAACATAACCTAGAAAGTGATCTACAAATACAAATATCGCTCGTAAAATTTGCAGGCAGATCAGATCTGCTACTCGGTACTCTGTGTGTTCTCTTACTTGGCCGCTGGGTTGGAGCAACGGAAGCAACCACCCAACCAACCCCAGCAACAACCACAACAGCAACAACAACAACAAGCACCTCCACAACCGCCACGATCACAACGTCAACAGCCACAGCAAAAGCAACATTATCAACCAACGCACCAGCAAACACAGCAACGTGCACAGTATCAGCAACAGGCTCAACAGCAGCAACAGGCTCAGCAGCAGCAGCAACAGGCTCAGCAGCAGCAACAAACACAACAGCATTCAGGTAGCAACACAGGCCAAAGTGGCCAGAGCCAGAAAACCACGCATTTCGATTCGTATCCTACGCATCACTGACACAGAGGCAGACACTCGCTCCCATTTGTGCATAATTACAATAAGTGTACTCCCTACGCTTGCCTACCTTGGGTGTGAAGCATCATTTCTTCTCCCCCCCCACTCTTCTCAACTAAAAGAAAAGCAAAAAAAAAAAACACAAAAAAAATCTCTAATCTAAACGAAAAAATCTGATCTCTTCAAAAACTCATTCAACGCAAGTAAAGAAAAAAGGTACGTACATACATAATTTGGAATATCGTTGCACGCGCCCTAGCCCTTGAAAAAAAGGCACACGAAAAATCATCCCTCCGATCGAATTCTGAAACGATCAACTCCTGAGTCTCATCGTCTAGCTAAACGTACGAGAAACTTCGACTTTCGCATTCTATTCGAGAAAATCGTTGCGAACAGACTCTGGATGTCTCGCGATCGATAGAACAGAGGGGAAGAATAGAGGGATTCGTGGCGGAAAACGCGAGACTGACGGGTTGGTGGGAAAGATCGACGAGATAACAACGGAAAAATAAAGGGTTGTAAATTTGGCGATAGATATATATCGAAACAATACGGAAAACGGAATAAAATTCGGCCGATCTGAACTTGGTGAAATATGGAAGAAAATAATAAATTGGCTCGATGAATCGCGACACGCGAGGCGCGTGTCGCGTTTGTAATTATTTGCAAAGCGGGAGCCTACAGGTGTAACAACAACAAAGGAACCGAGAAAGAGTTTAAGGAACATTCTCTTTTTTCTTTTTTTTTTTCGCTCCGAGTCTAACAGAGAGTAAGACCCGACGATTTTAAACACGAACGATACAATTAACGACCAGGTGGTTGGTTAATTGTATCTTATCGCTGATGTACAATGGATTCGAGTGGGTACTTGACGAGTAGAAAGAAGAGAAAGATAAGAACCGTCGCGAGTGAATTTAGACGTTTTTTTTCAATCTCGAAGAAAGAAAAAAGATGATGGAAAGAACAGAATTTTAAGTCTCTTCTCTCTCTATACAGGGTGTCCCGTAAAAAGTGTAACACCCGGAAATGGGGGGTTGCTGGGGCGACTCTGAACAACTTTTCCCTTGACCAGAATGTTGTTTGAAGCTTCGTTTTTGAATTATTAACGAAAAACACTGGCCAATC
>NW_017100509.1:4525267-4544675 GCF_001263275.1 Habropoda laboriosa | reverse complement strand
CCCTTGATTAAACCGTCACACTAGTTTACCGTAATTAACAATCTATTTTCGGAATTTAAACGATTCGTAAATATTATGTAAATATATTTCGTAACAATTTAAGTAAATATGAGAGTCAGTACATCGCGTATTGAAATAATAGCTTCATCCCTACTTCGCTTATTATTGAATATTTTTCCGCGTTTAACTGATACTTTTCCACAATTATCGCCACGCGTTTTATGCAAATTTTCTTATATCGTAGAATCGAAAAAGATACGAATTCGCGTTTGTTCTTTTGATTCAATTTATATACCGCGTTTATTTTCTACTTTCTTTCAATTTTTCACTCGCGTTCTACGAAAGTTTAGTTCAATAATAATATTGAAAATAATATAAATTCGCGGTTTCTCCCTTTCTGAATAAAATTGAAATAAATCGCGTTTCGAAGTACTTTTCGCGTCGTCCATTCCACAGTGACTCACACTTTGTGAGTCTGTGAGTCTTGGAAAATGAACTGGAACTGTAAGGATGACGATCTGAGTGGAAGGAAGGAAGCAATGCAGCCAAATCACTAGTGTTTCGCAATTAATAATCAATTTTAGTAAATATTAGAGTCAGTGCATCGCGTATTGAAACAATAGCTTCATCCCTAGTTCGCTTATTGTTGAATATTTTTCCGCGTTTAACTGATACTTCCTCCCAGTAAAATCGAGAAAGATTCGCGTTTGTTCTTCTGCCGCGTTTATTTTACACTTTAAATTTTTCACTCGCGTTCTACGAAAGTTTCGTTCGATAGTAAAATCTAAAGTAATATAAATTCGCGGTTTCTCCCTCTCTAAATAAATCGCGTTTCGAGATACTTTTCGCGTCGTCCATTCCACAGTGACTCACAATTTGTGAGTCTGTGAGTCTTGGAAAATCAACGCCGAGGAATTGCAACGATCTGAGTGGAAGGATGACGATCTGAGAGGAAGGAAGGAAGGAAGGAGGCAATGCAGCCAAAATCTACTTTGCAGAGCCCAGCTGCCAAATCTGCGAATTGTGAGTGAATTTTTTTGGGGTTTGGTGATTGGTTATATATGTGTGTGCATGCATGTTTGTTGCTGAACCACCAAGAGTTCGAAGAAGAACTGGAAGGATTGCACTATTCGGTGCAAACGCCCACCCATTATTAGAGTATCCCAATTAGTATACCGCGTTAATTCAATTTAAAATCAATTTTCGTAACGAATGCCTACCCATTGTTTTCGATCGATACGAGAATTTATTACGTCGCGTCGCGTTTGATATCATAGCTTCATCCCTATTTCGGTTTTTGCTTATCTTTTTCTCCGCACGTTTATTTGATACCTCCCTTAAATTTGTCTTAAATGTCCCAACTAAAATCAACTACACAAACATATGGAGGATGATAAAAATTCGCGGTTTCGGGTACTAAATAAAATTCAACGAACTAAATTACACTTGAAAGAAATCGCGATCTGTACACAATTTCGCGCGACACTTCCACAGCTTTCTAAGTCTGGTGGGTCTTGGTCATTGGCTTTGGGTCTCTGAAAATCTGTGATTGTGGCCACTGGTGGGATGACAATTCAAGGTTGAGGGGAATTCAAGGGTCCACTGTGAGAACTCGAAAAGTTTCATGGGTCTGAGAGGAGCTTCCATAATCCAAATTGCAATGGTCAATTGTGGGCGAAAATTGAAGGCTGGGAGGACTGAAATGGGTCACTGAGGGAATTCCAAAAGCTTGATGGATCTGAGAGGATGTAACAGTGGCCAGGTATGAGGTCTACGAATGGTGAGTCGTACGAATTGTTTATATTTTCAAACAAATTAATATTCTTTCTTGCAGCAAATATGACAATTTATTAATTCTAATAGGAATAATAGAATTATCACATCGCATTTGATAATATAGGGATTTTAATTTTTCAGATTTTCTTTCAGTTTTTCTTTCAGCTTCTCATCAACTTCAGCTTTTCTTTCAGTTTCTCATTAATTTCAGTTTTTCTTTCGTTTCATACTTCCCTCGAAATTTCTGACGAGTGTTCCATCAAAATTTCTGATAAATGATATAAATTCGCAGCTTTCCTTACTAAATAAAATAAAAACAAATTACCTGGGCGTTCTTGATCATAAAGATCAATTCTCAAAGCCTATTTTTGCCAATACTGATAAGATAAAAAGTATCGAGAATACTAAAATGTTTCTAGGTAGAAATAAAATTTATTTTACAATGTCCAGCTGTATGGTTTGTGAATTGTATGTTTTTCCGATGATTAATTAAATGGTTGGATGAATATTTCGAGTTTATATATGAGCTCAATTGTCTCCTGTTTGAAAAGGAATTTTGCCAGGAGTTTAATTATGAGTTCCATTATTTACAGGTTTAAGTAGAAATCCCATTGCTATGATTTTATAAATGTACGTTTACTTATTATAGCTCGATCACCGTGAATTTCTCTATACTCTTTGTCTGAATATCGACAAATAATAAAAATACCCTACAGATTTATTCTCCTATTCGCTATTCCATTTTATAATACACTTTTCTTACAGAACTTCATTACTGCGATTTTACATATGCAAATAAAATATAAACAATAAAGATATAATAATGATTCATTCATTATACACATATACTCCCATGAATTCCACTATAACCTTCAAATATCGAAAAATAATAACACCAAGCGATAGCCTTAACTTTAAGTGGTTCGTAAGATAAAATAAATTAGCATAAGGCGATAGAAATAGTGCGTTTTAACTTGAACTAGTTCGTTAAATAAAATAAGTAGCTCTAAGATAGAAAATTGTATCGAATACCATGTGCGCGCTCTCTTACAGAGATACGCGACTCATTTGTAGCTAATTAATAAAATCCCTTCTACATTTTTACTGTCGTCGTTACCAAACATGGAACAAATAACGTTCTCGCGAATATCAATTCTCTATCGCTCATTTCCTTCGAGCTTTTGCATGACGTACTCGTCCACGAATAGCGCGCGATATTCGTAGTACGAGTACATCGCTTAGGCTCGTTGGTTCTTTAGAGTGATCGTGAATTTACCGCGATTATTTCTTTAGTAATGCATGAAATTTTCAGTCTTTAAATTCTGTTAAACACTGCACCGAGAATGAGAAAATAATTAGCGTTGCGATTGAAAATGAAATATAAGACACTCGTATCGCGAATTTTTGATAAAACGTCCTATTTCCTTTGCTACAAATGAGAAACGCGTATCTCTGAAGATAGAGAGTTGCCAGTAGGGCCCCTGTTTTTGTCGGGTCCCGTGCGTAGTCACCTCCTCGCGGTGGGACCTGGTAATTGGTATCTTTTTCCGAAAAGAAAATTCTCAATTTTGGAAAGGGATACCAAGCTGAGAACTACGCGTACCCGTGGCCACTCTGATTCTCACGAGTACAGAGTGGACTGCGGGTACTAATTGTACACACAGTTGAAAGACAGAATGTAAAATAGGTTGGAAAATTATTTGGTCCGTAAGATAAAATAGGTTTAGAAAATTATTTAGTTCATAAGAGAATAGAAAATAATTCTATTCAACCGTCGATGGACTCCGTGGGATGCGTGAGTTTGAACTTCAAGTACAATAGTTGGTAAGATAAAGTAAATTGATTTTAAGATAGAAAATTGAACACTATATTCGCGTTTCTTAACACAGATTGGAACATTGGACATACTTGGAAGTTCATATCAAACCAATTACGTTCCGACCTTGGTACTCAGCCTACGACATCTCAATGAAGAAAATTTACGGTGTCATAGATACAAGATTTTGCATTGCTAATGTACATCAATTGATGTTTGTCAATATTTTTGCATAAAATTACGAATGAACTAATTTCTTCGAGTTTGTACTTGTTGCGTTGCAATTACTTTTCATCTGCTTATTTAACGTTACATTAGTAATTTTTTAACACTGAAGAATTATGGCGTAATACTTAAAACAAGAGTGACGTTAAATTGTTAAAACAAATTCTTCTTTCCAATTCTCCTCCATTTACGAAGAATAATTTAATTTTATTATCGACAGAAAGGACTGAGATTTAAATTCGACATTATCAAATTCGTCTTATTTTTCCTATTTCTTAGCTTCTGCATTGCAAAGTTTAGCTTTACATTTAGCTACTATTTCTATCCAACGTTATACCTACACTCTTTTATTGAAACAAATCACCGAGAAAATTAAGTAAAACTTTCTTTAGTTCTATTCAAACCCTCGGCACACTTGCAGATGGTATTCTATATAAAAATAAATGTTTCCTGCGTGTCTTTCGCCCCATGCTACGATAATTGTTAAAAGAAATTTCTATTCTGAGATAGCGAACCGCGTAACGTGATCGCCTTAAGGGGGTATACCACCCAAGGCGGTTTCAAAAAATCGAATTTCAAAAATTTACCATAGAAATGACCAAAAAACAATACTAATCCAGAAACAAGCAGTGCATACTGCAATCGAAGTACCAAAAATTTCTCCAGAGAAAAGAGACTCTCGTAATAAAAGTACAATCACTTCAACACGTTGGCTGCCAAGCCTATTTTGAAGAAATCTGTTCTAGACGCCAACATTTTTTTTTTTTCTTCAATTTATTGCATAAAATTAAACAAACACATATTAATTTTTATATTATGACTTTAATTTTAATTGTTCTTTTGCAAAAAAATGCATATCATAATTAAAATTTGCTCTTACCGTCATGTTTACTTTCATTTCTTTATACTTCGATAATCTTGTAAAAAATAATAAGTAAATCCTTGTTATGACGCCTTTAACAGACGCCCATCCCACAGAATTCCTATGCGTTTACAACGTCTTAACACATGGTGGGCACCGAAAAGTTATCCTGTAAAAACGAGACAACTCGTGGTTGGCAGTCGACGTGTTAAGGAAGTACAAGATACACTCTATAAATCTACCAATACTAGCAAGAATAAAGTACAACAGTATCTTTACCGATGTTAATTTCAAAAATTAACTGCACTTTGTTAAATGCCTATTGCACGTTTTCTGCACACTTTTTCACGTGAAATCGTCTTTTATTCAGTTCTAGTACTCGTGTACCGTCACACCCTGTATAATTGAGCGACCGTGACTAATTTAATTATTCAGTCGATTCTAAGGTTCTACGTAAACTCTTAATACAGCAGTTCTGTTGGGTCTTCTTTAGCACGGTTTATAGCGTGATCACAGAGAAATGGTAATTTTGAGCTTACAATTTTCGTTTAGATTCTGGCGAGGATTGTTAGAATTGTGTTCTGTTAGGGTACCGTTCCGTTTAGTAAAACTATCCTGAATTGCTCTCGAGAATCAAATTGATTAATGTAACACAGAATTGAGTATGCTGGACGCATAATTTCAGAGCACTCTCGAGATCAACTATTGTAAAACACTCTCAGATGGACGTGTACCTTTAAACTTTCAGTAATTCGTGCCTTTCGCGCTCAACAGTTTAACCCTTCAACGCTCGTGTCTTAATCCTCGAAAAAATGCAATTTTGTTTAATTACTTTCTCTCACTTTTCATACTGCGCTGTTCTTTCTATTTTACAGCGAAAGCGTAAGTTACAGAATTGTACATAAATGGGAAACTTATTTCTGTACGTCTGAAAAATAATTTAAAGAAGAAATAAAATTGATACTTTTCGCGCATCGCGTTGAGGAAAATATGAGCGTTAAAGGGTTAACATGCTATAAACCACAGATTTTCAAAGACACACCCCATAGCAAATCCCACGAAATTCGAACATCTTTGTAAAACAATCACGAGTTCTTTATGGTTCCTTTCGTGACAGTTCAACATTATCAGCAGACTGCGGATTTTTATGCAAATTCATATTTTCGTGAATATAATTCAAAAAATAGAAGTTAGGCATACCATAACGAATACTATACTTTAGGATTACGCGCATTCTGTGTCTTGAAATTTTCCATAAATGCATAAAGATCCGCAGTCTAATTATTAGCGTTGTTAGCAGAGTAAACTTGCATTTCAGTGCAACAACTTTCGGAATAGTAAAACATCCAGCAGTCGTAATTTAATCGCACGTAACGCTCTAATCGCTTTCTATCGTGTGAAAAATTCGAGTAAAACTTGAACGATTGTCGATACGTCCATTTGAACACGGCAGAAAATACGTAAAAATCGCGGCCGGTGCGACAAACAGTTCCCCTAAGTTCGTGAATCATGTGGAGAATCGCAGCTGGAGAAACGAGTGCATGCATATCGATTTCCGCATCGTATCAACTGCTTTGCTAGAAGGCGCGCTCTGGCTCGTTCTATTCTACCGTATAAGAACGTCGGCTCGTACGACTTCCTGGTAATAAATTATCATGAATCAAGCCTGAGGCACCATGGACAGCGTGTACAACAGCCGCATTGTTTCGTGAAACAAAACAGAATATGCCGTGCTACTAGATACCAGAGATATCCTAAATAGAGAGGTAACATGTTTACCAGCGTGTTACCCATTTAGCTAGGTTTCACGCTGCAACAACTATGTAGCTTCTATTCTTATCAGACCTGCTCAATTATAGATTGTCGCTAAACGTGAAAGCCAGAAGGACACTTCGCAATTAAGGTGTCAAATTATCACGATTTTTCTACTTTTTCTGGTATTCCCTTTTTACGAATTGACCTACTTCAGTTGTGAGTAATGTAGGTAACAGCTCAAGCATTTGTGCCGAGGTGTAAAATGGCATAGAAAAACATTTGGTTACTGCACTAAACGATCTATGATAGGCAGCATTGGAAATTAAAAGCCTGAGTTTATTACCGTAAATCTTGGTACCATTCGCTATGGTAGATTTTAATGCGTAACGTGGGTGATTGACGGTAAATTTTTAACCTCGGCTGCAAAAATTGGAAGTACGGTGGAAGTGCGTAAAGGATGAAATTAAGGTGGAAGTGCACCAAAAGGCCTGAATAGTACAGCGCGAGGAAATTTTCAAAACGCCTATAGGCGCCAATAGTAATGAAATGGTTAAAGAAAGTTCCATTTGACTTCCAAGTTTTACTATCCAAATCTCGATACACTATCATCTTCGATCGCTTCTACCTCCACTTTAAAAGGGTATTCCCATTGGGAGACCTAATGTTTAGACCATCGAGGCAAATAAATATTGTCGCAAATATTTTTTTTACTTTCTTTCAATATCTTGCAAAACAGCTTTTCTTCATCTTTTTGGTGCGACTGAATTGACCTACATTCATTCTGAGTAGTATACTAGATAACAGCTGACGTATCTGGGTTGAGGTGTAAAGTAGCATAGAGAAGCATTTGGCAATTGCACTAAATGGTTTATGGCAAGGAGCACTGGAAATTGAAAGCCTAAGCTTATTACCATAAATCTTGGTATTAAAGAAAGTTTCGATACACTACCCTATTCGCTCGTTTCTACCTCCGCTTTAAAGGGATATTCCCGTTTAAAGAGACAAACGTTATTTTCTCCCTTTCCTGCAATACTGCAAAATTTTCTTGCAAAAGCATCTTTTCTTAATCTTCAGACGTCAGACGTCAAAAACGCTCACGCAGAGCCAATACCCGACTCTCCTCGACAAGTGTATTTTCCTTGTTTTAACTTTAGCCTCGTTACCTCGACCGATTCCGGCGGTAGTCTATTTTCCAGAAGCACCTCGAGGTTCTCCATATACTGTTCCACGGTGTTCATCGGCTCATCCTCCGCTTGACGATCGACACACTCGTCGACCACGTCCTCGCTGCTGCTTTCGCACTTTCTTTTCCTGTTTGCGCAACCTATTTCCTTCGCCAGGGCAATCTCAACGATCTCCTCCCATTCGATCGGTTTCGTATCTTTCTCAGACGCGGCGTCCTTCCGATTTCGCTTCTGCGATCCATCGTTCCAACCCTTCAAAGACGAACCTCTCAAACCATCAAGCTTCAGCTCGCTACTTTCGCCACTCGGCAATTTCTGCTCGATCTCCGCTGTAATCCTCCTCCACTTCCGCTCGTTCGATGTCCGAATCACGCTGCTGTCGTCCCAACCTTCCTCCATTCGCTTGATTCGGTCATCGATCAAACCCACGCGCAACGTATCCGCCCAACTTTCCTTCTTCTCTTTCTTCCTCACGCTCTTGCCGCCAGATTTCGGCAGGCAAGAGGACACGTGCACACTTCGGCCAGGTTTCTTCTTCGTATTCAACTCGTTCAGCGATCGAGCAGCTCCGCAAATTGACAAATTCGACGGTGAAAAACGATTGTTGATGCTGATGCTCACAAACGCGTTTTGCACCGTTTCGGAAGAATGCATACTGTCGCTGTCGCTACATTCCAGGGAGCTCGTGCCGTTTCTAACGATCCTTCTGTTTGACGATTTTCCAGCGATACCGCTGGAATCACGGTCTTTCGGCAATCTGGTAGGAAAGGAGATGGTCGCGCAACGATTGCTTTGTTTCGCTATTCCATTGCCGTGCGCCTTACCGCGACAAGATCTGTGAAGCAGGTGATGCGCTCTCAGGGACTCTTTGTCGAGTTTGTCCTTGTTTAGAGGCATCTCGTTGGTAAAAGATCTCTCCGCGGTTTTTCTCTCTCTTTCTCTCTCTTTCTTTATTTTTGCGCTTTCTTGTTACCTTTTTTGGGGCTAACCCTGTTTACCGATCAATGCACATTTCTTTTTGGCGAGACAAGGTTCGCTGGTTTGAATATTTAGCGAATTGATACTTCAGTTCATTCTTCTGTGTTTAAACACGTTGCGAGATCAGAATGATATTTCTTTCGTGCTTCTTATTCTTCGTTCTAAGGAATCTTCTGAATTTAAGATAAGCTGCTCGAGTACAGTTTCTCTTACTGGATGATGTGTATCATTCGATACTGTTTTACATGGTTCTGTTACAAGTTCACAGGTCGTTATTTATGCCTGTCGTGCGTTTGGTCCAGAATATTAGCTTCCAGTCACTGTTGTTAACAAAGTAGAGTCGAACTGGGAGTGTAACCATCGTTCTATTTAAAGTTGCATTAGTTTCCTCTCTGTACCTCTGAATATTTCATTACAGCACCGACACTTTGCTACCAAGTTACAAATCGACTTGAAACGTCTCGACCATTCTAAACACATCAATCATTAACCCACAAGTGAAATAACTCTAGGAGAAAGAGTATCGTCGATACTACAGAACATCTCACAGCAAACACTTGTCACACCCATCGCTAAATCCAAGAAAATCCAGAATCACCGACACTCGCGCGTGCTGCTTGCGAACACTTGCTAAAATTGCAGGAGCAATATCAATTAGTATCTACCCGAAGGGAAGTGTATAAACGTAAAAATCTCGACTTCCTTCCTATTCGAACGAGCGAGATACCGAGAGGAGGGAGCACAAGGACGAGAAACGAGCGGAGAAGGCTTCATTACGAAGAGCACCTCGAGCTCACCGGGTCTCAACTGAGGCAAGGAAGCAGCAGTGGTATCCCGCGACCGAAGCAGATCAAAAAGAAACGAAAGAGGCAGGCGTGCTCCCACGACTGGCGCCGCTTCGCCGCTCCGCGGCGTCTTTCTCTCGCTCTTTTGCTCTGCCACTCTGCTCCACTCCCTTTTCTCTCCTTTATCCACCGTCTCCTTCGTCGTTACAGACTCCCTTCCACTTCCCTCCTGTCCTCGTCATTTTCCACCGTGAACCAGACTTTAATGATTACAACCGATCGACTTTATTTCCGTGACGAACGCGATAAACAGTCGCCAATGACGAATGTCCTTTTTTGTTTTTTGCGAATCGTTTAAGTTGATTACGAGGTTCGCTGGGAGTCTTTAATTTGCTTTGATGTGTCGTGCATAATTTCAGTCGATCCTGTGATTATTGCAAGTTATGGGAATTTTATGTGAAATTAAACAGTCGAGTAATAAGAATTTGTGTGGTATCATTTTGGGAATTACGATTTGAGAAACTTTTTTAAGCGGAGTTTAAAAATTAATTTAGGATTACTTATATTTCATTTTCCGCGCATTATTTAAATGGAGTCTGTGAATATTGTAAATTATGGGAAATTTTATATGGAAAACAGTGGAATTATTATAATTTATACTGTATCATTTTGTGAATGATGATTTTTGAGAAGAGTTTCTTCAAAAAATTAAACTATTCACGATCTGACGAGAATGAAAATTACTTGGAACGTTTGAGAAATAACGTTTAAATCATGGAGTTGATGAATACCGTAACCTTGCTAAACACGATCCGAGTCCGAGATGCGAATTTACATAAACACGATTTTCACACAAACACGAGAAGAAAGTAAATTTATACATATGGAAGACGTGCTCTCGTCTTCAATCTCTTCCACGACCTCGTCCTCTTTCTGCGAGAATACATCTCTGCAAACGTGATTACTAATCGATGACAAAGGGGAAAAGTTGAACTCCGCCGTTCACTATCGTTCGAATAACTTTCCTACATTCTTTCCTAGTTTTCAAAACACTCGTAACGAAGGAAAGCACGAGTACACTTCCATTCACAAGTACCAAGACACTCGTTGAATGTGAAACAAAGTTAAACATTCGCTACAAAATTGTTGATATCGTGGAAAAATATGATTCACTCTGAAATTTCGTTGTACGACGGATATATACGATAAAACTTCTAAATATCTACCTCCATTTAAGGTGCGACCATAAAAATAACAGCGTGTCGCTGATTACGCCACACCAAATATTGTCGCGAAATTAAATTCGAAAATGAGTCTCAACGTCCGCTAAAACATAAGCATGTACAAGTTTGTCTATAAAAAATTGAAGCTGATCTTGAGAATTAAAATTTACTACAATCATCTTAAGAGCGTCTTTGGACCACGTTACGCGCTCCAAAAGAAATTTCTGTCTGTTCACTGATAATAAAACAATCTAAGGCGATTACGTTAAGCGATTCACCCCGTGTATCGCTGCCTTTTGGTTACGAATCAGCGCCGATAAAGCGAAGTTTGTTCGAGGGCAACAGAAAGCATGGAGGACCGAACGCGTGGTTACACGGTGCACTGAAAGGCGGCACGTAACAGATGAACGAGAATACATTGAGGAAGGCGTGGGAAATCAGGTTCTCAAGCACTCTGAAGAATTCCTTTGTGGTTGGATTTTTAAGCGGATAAAATATGTCGCCGACGCTCCGCCTTATACCTAAAATCATCGCCGTCTCACACCGATGACACGCAAACGTTACGCGTTCTTCGATGGCCAACAAGCTAAATGTATTATCCCGGTGAAATGCGAGAAATGTGTAATTCCACGTCAAATCTCGCTCTTTCTGCAAATTCGACACATTTATTGATAGGCATGATAAACTTATTTTTTTTCTTAATTTTTAATTAAATTGAAATTAATGTAAATTTTAATCAAATTTTGGTTTCCTATATGGAGCAGTTTGTAAGATGTTAAATACTGAAGTGTTGAGAAATTTAGTAAAATAGATTGGCATTTAACTTAATATTTCTGGTTGGCTAAGAGATACTAACTTGTGTTTGGGATCATTTTAAAGGAGAGAGAGAGTGCTTCTTTTAATGTGCACTAAAATTATTATCAGAAGAATCGAGAAAAAAGGGAGGCTAGGGTAATGTGTCTCGAGTACGCGAAACTCGAGTCGTGCGTAGTAATGGCGAACCGTGCGCCTTTAAAAATGTCGCCATAGCAGTCCTCCCGGAGTTTTGATATCCCTAGACTCCTCTAAAAATGTGTCGTAGGATTTTTCGATTTTACAGAATTTTTCATGTTTGTCGAAACTCTTCGATTTTCTAATTTTTAACTATTACTGTTTTTTAAGAATTTTTAAAGGACAGTCCTAACCAATAATTAGAGTTCTGATATTCCTACATTCTCTTATAATACGTCGGACAATTTCCCATTCTACATTATTACGTCACGTTTCTTAAAATCTTCAATTTTCTAATTTTTAACAATCTGTTACCATCTGTGGAAAATCTTAAAAGGACAGTGTTAAAACGCGAGAAAATTTATAATACAACAACCTAAGCAATTATTCTCTCCGCAACTAATCGTTTGATAAATCAATTTTTCACCGTTTGTAAAGAATGTCACTCGTAGAGCATACAAAGTGGTGAAATATGGAAAGGGAAACGTACGCAGCGAGGAACTGGAAGGTGAAACAGCTAGAATTAAAGTGTAGGCTTATAAGAAGCCGGATATGTCGAGAGTCATAGCGGTACTGCAACCGATCGACACAACCCAGTGGCTCAACAAATCACAGAGAACAATCGCCAGAATTTAATTAGCCGTTAACATTCTAACGCGCCTTGATGCAACTACAGCTCATTGTTAACCGGTCAGCATCGAGATCCTGCTGATCAAGCTTTGGTACACCTTCCATGGGCTGTTTTGTGAAATGCAAACGCTACATCCTTTAATGATGTGTCTCTGATAGTAGATGGATAGATTAGACGAGAGAATTACCATGAGTAACAATGGTAAATGCAAATGTTCTCTGTTAGAAAAAAGTATTTTCACTGCAATTTCAACTATGCATTTGTTACACGAATAGCGATACATGAATATTGAAGAATGATGAATTCTAGCCCAAATTTAAGGCTACGTTGTAAGTTAGAAATGGTGCCAACCCATTTTTATACGATCAACCCCACTTTTTGGTATTCTTCCAATTTTAGCGTCGAAACACATGCTTGACACTCAATTTTTCATAAATAAAACAAATTTAATAAATTTCATTTTACGGAGTTAGGCTTCCTTTTTGGCTTCTTTGGCACTTTGGCTTCTCGAGTGACTCGTATATCAATGCTACAAAATATACTCACGAGGTTTTGATGAAACCGTAGGCTACCAGATCGACGAAGCGTACCACCGCGAATATTTGCGTCCGTAAGCTCGAACTGGCGTCCGTAACTATCACAGCGTCTCGATAATTCCGACAATTCCGCAACCGGTTGCACCTAGAAACGAAAAATTATTCCATCGCGTTAATTACACGCTTTTTGCATAATTTCTTTTTTCAAAGTGAACGATATAATTGCTATATTGAATTGTTGCTAATGAAACGAGCGAGATCTTAATGGAACTTGCAACGTCTAATATTTATTGATAAAAGTACGATTGGAGAATGAGATTGTATATGTCTTTATTAGAAATTTCTGCATCTCTAGATGCAACGAAATTCTCGAAAGCGTTTTTCACCTCAGTTTCGTTACTAAATTTTCAATTAAAAAGTGACCTAAGTGTTTGAGGATATGATAGTCTGTCGACGATAAGTCTGGGAAATAAGATAGACGAGAAAGATAGTTCGTATTTGGATTCGTGCAGTTTCCAAATTATTGCTCGCAAAATATGAGATTAGGCGTTATCACGCAAAGCAGCTTGTTTTTCGCATCAATTTTCGACCATTTCTATCCTGCATTTATCGTCTCATCACTCTTCAAAAAATAACAGACCATCGAACTTTTCTAAGATCGGAGCTTTCTTAAGATCGTTACACTATAATTTTTCTCGAGTGTAAACTAGACTTAGGCATACATTTTGGTGCTTCAGTAACGTCAAGCCATTGAACTGAACGTCGACGGTAATCATGCAACGTCCACTTCTCGTCGATGGTTATAATCCTATGTAAAAATGGGTCGTAAAAAAGGGGGGAGCACACCTCTAGCCACCGTTGCTTCTGAATATCCCCTTCGATCGTACCGAACTCATTTGCCTAATTTCTTGGCTCTCCCTATAGCTTGCAGACGAGAGGAATCTGTTTAAGTTTCAACTCATATATGAAAAGCACCCGAGTTTTTAACAGCTATTTAACGATAAAACAATTGACGAGCGTGTTACTTTCGGTTAACTTCAAGCTTGAAATTGATGCGTAATACGTATCAATTTGGTGGTACATTTGAGGAGAAAATTTTGAAAAACTTTACGCGCTTGTTTCATATGCAACAACCTACTATTGGTAACACGTCGAGGATTTGGTGAAGAAGGATGTACAGACACGGAATTTAATAATAAAGCATTTGTTGCACAGTTGTTTATTTTGCTTTTCTACAAATAAATACTCTACTCTGATTTTTGAAGGAGCATAATTCGTGTGTATTCTCTCCCTTGGTCTCGGAACCCTCAGAGATTTCATCCGGATCGTAACTAATAATAAGTAAGATCGAAATTGCAACTACGATATCCTTTAGGTATTTGCAAGTAGATGAATTTTCCATAAATTCACAATGATTCTGTCAATCAAATTGATAAACAGAGATCGCCAGGACTTTTTTCCTTTTACACGTATTTTGTAATTTTCGGTACCACTGACGTGCAAATTAATCCCTCACATGTTCAGATTATATTCTGAAATGACTTGCAGTTGCGGTACAAAACCATTTTTCTTCTCTTTCCTGTTGAATCATTTAACACTTGCTAATAATTGTACATACATTATCATTATTGCTGACCACTGTCACAATAGAATTGTCATTTCGCTTCACCATCACCTTTTTCTTCAAAAGAAAAATCGAACGATTCCCTTTCGTTTTCCTTCACACTCGAAGCAGGGTTCCAAGGCACATTTTGCAGTGTATTTCTCAATGTACAAAATAGTTGATAGAACAAAAGGAAACCATCGAAAAATACACGACGTTGAGCTGAATGTTGCTTAATATCTCACTTTCCAACTCCAATTATACAAATACAAACTGTACACTTATAAAACATTCGGTATCAGAGCCAGGGCGTAGGCATGGAAATTGACAAAATCTCGTTCGAAAGTGAAGAAAATACAGCAAGTAATAACGTATTAACCCAGCAGGGAAAAACATTGTTCTCTAAACTCACCTTGACGGTGACGCTGTTGACAGAGCCCTTGATGAGATCGATGATTTCCTCGCGTGACTTGTCATCGACAATGATTCCATTGACCTCGATCAATCTGTCGCCGGGCAACAAACCGGTATCGTTGTTGTGTTGTATCAACGAGCCGGGCTCGGCAAAAATCACCGGTCTCATCTGCGTGACACCGTTAGCGGCTCGTTCCACGATCACAGCTCGACGTAACGAGAATCCGAAATCGTTTCGCGGCGGTGGTTGCCTCTGGATCGTTAATTCGCGAGGTTCGGGCAGTTGCAGTGGGACGATCTCCGGTAACTGTAGATCGACTCCCTGTTCTTCGAAGGACGCCGATGATCTCCACCTCGACAAACCCTGGGATTCCCCTATCGGCGACAGGCTGAACGGTGGCGTTGCGAAACTTGAATTTGTGGTGTCTGTTAAGGAGTCTGCAGAGGGGCTGGCGCTCGTTATCACCTGCAAGCAAATAAATCGTTCTTAGATTTATCTGAACATAACGCTGAGTAGAGTAATTATTCGGGCATTCGTGGTTGCTAGGATTTCAGTGATTTGGGTTGTTATCGGTATACATCGAAATTAGTTTACGGCTTGATAGATTCGTTTAGTATCGCTGTGTTTCACTACTATCAGTTCTGCTGAAGCATCGTCTCTTGTTCTTCTTTTTTTATTTAACAGTTACATTCTTAATATCAGTTCTACATAGTACGATGGATGCCTGCACATATACACACCTAATATTCATTAAATACTCGAACTGTGCATTTTGTACGATGTATTAGATATATAGGTCATACCGTACTTTTAGAGAATTGGTGCGTCACACCAATATGTATGTGACGGTTGGTAGCGAACGTGTTAAAAATGCTTAACCCTTTGACGATCTAATAAAATTACGAATAACAGGTAAAAAAAAAAAATGTATATTTCACACGTTTAATAATTACGTCGGGTATGATAATTTTTAAACCCTATGTCATAATTATAATAATAATATCTCGTCCTTTTTGAACTTTCTTCCCAAGAGTCTCTCTTGAGTTGAATAGTTATAAATATTTGACGCTCTGCCCAAGTTTCAACTGTCGAATAATACGTATAGTTGAAGAGTACGATAGAAGGAACTGAAAGAAATCGAACCTCTTCTTACTGGAAAACGTGAAACAACGAATTTATCTCGTCTAACCTGCAGTAGTTTGGTGTCGCCCTGATGATGATGATGGTGTTGCTGCTGCTGTTGACTCTGTTGAGCTGCTCGCTGGGGCGACACCTGCCACGAACCCTGTCCAGTCTGCATTTCTTCTTCGCTGCAAGCTTCCTCCTTATTAACGGCAATCCCAAGTCCTGGCATATGCGAGGACACGTTCTGGTAGGCGATCACCTCGTTCTGTAATGTGTTCCTGACCAGTAAATTGCTAGCCTCCTGGCAATTCGTTTCGTTGCCGTTCGGTAACTGACTCTCTTCTGACAGGGAATTCGCTGTGCTGCTAATACTCAAACGCGATCCCTTGAGGATTCCCCGTTTCGGAGGCTTCGGTGGCAACGGTGGTAGGTTCTTACCCGACTGTCCAGAAGCGTTCGTCGATACCGCCGAGCACGTGGTGGTCGTAATGGTAAGAGAGGTCAATGAAGTCTCCGAGGAGTCGCTCTGCGTCAAACCATCCGGCATCCTTGTAGACCAATTATTCCCCGCGCGAACACTCTGCCCCGAACTCGACGAATTCTGCGAGTTCTCGAGCAAATCGCGCTCCAAGTATGCAAAAAACGAAGCACTGTAATCAGCGGTGATACCGCTTGGTAATTTCTCTTTCTCTTTCCGGCGACCGGGAATTTTCAACGACCTCCGAACCTGTGAACAAAGTGGACAAGTTTCATCAATAGATCGCATAATCGTATTTCGCCATTTGTATCGTACTCTTAAAGTTAAATCTGATTTTTTCATACTACATCGAGTGGGGTATAATGTTCTGTTTTTGCGTATTAGATAGAAAAATAAATTAACACATCGAATGATATAAAAGTGCGTGCTCTGGTTGCCAGTACTCGACTTATCACTGATAACATGGGAATAATTGATGATTCGTGACGTGAAAATGTACTGAAACAGTCGTGTCGAAGAAACGTATAATACTTGGGAATTTTTCGATACAATTATTGCTGCAATAGTCGTTTAAAGTAATAAATATAATATGGGTTATGTAAAAAGTTTTTCGGCCACTCCTTGGAGAAAATTTAAGGGATGATATTAGAATCCGATATAAGACGAAAATCAAGAACAAAAAATTGCGTTTGAAGCCTTTAATTTAAACGTAAAAAATAAGTTTTAGCCCCTGTCATAACGTGCCCCGTATTCATTGATGTAAGGTGGGTTGCTCGGTTCCAGGGATATTTTAAAATCTTAATACTTAAAAAACGAAGCTTCAAACGCAAATTTTTTATTCCTGATTTTCGTCTTGCATTCACTACTAGAATCGCCCCCTGAATTTTTTCCCAGAAGTAGCCGGATATCCTGTATATAATGTACAGAAGGCATGAGCTAAAAGTTCACCGGACGCATATGTATATGTACAAGTGTCGATTGTTTTCGCTGAACGCCCTGCATGAGGTTATCGGCTACGCTTATGGTTCACCACTCTGAACGCATATACGCGTTGATCGTTTACAAAGGGTTAAAAGCTCTGGCGGAGAGGTAGCAAATACATTTGACCTCTACAATAGTAACTCCCCAACATTATAGAAGCTTGCACTAATGAATAGAAACCCTCTCAAAGCCTATTTCCTTTTTTTATTTGAGCTGAAAGAAACTTTCAGTAGAAAGCTATAAAGCTTTACATTGATTTTTACATAGCTTTTTTTAAATAAACAATTGTTACATTAGGTATATACAGTAATGCGAGATAGTATCTTAGGGAGAAGAGATAGACAATCTTTGGTAGCGCACGCAAACACAGGTCCGGAAATTTCTCTTTTCTAGAGTATAAACAACTTTTGTTTACTATCAAGTTTAACGACAATATTGTTTAATTGTACGAATAATTAATGTCTTCCAAGTCGACTTGGCATTAGATTCAATATTTAGTTTATTTCTACAGTACCAATTCTTGGTATTGTCGTTTTATGTAACAACAATCGATATATTCCAAGAATTTTGTACTGCGTTCGACAGAAATAAAATAATTCCCGATAATTTCTTTAACAAAGTAAATATATACAAATGCGTGTTTATATCTCGGAAAATGAAAAACTTCCAGATCCATGTTTGTACAAACTTTCATTATTGCGAAGATGAATGAAGGTTGGCGCTTCTCAAGTTCGTCGACCTATTCTTGTTACACCCTAAATGGACACCATTTAGAATACTTATATACTCTATTTCGTAATACAATTGACATGATAGAAAAAGAATAAACAAAAAAAGAAATACGTACTTCATCTAAACGTAGCAATTCCTCGGCAGACATACTACTGCGATCTCGTTTTTTGACATCTTTTCGTTCCTTCTTCTCCCGCTTCCTCTTCTCCTTGTCATCCTTCTCCGTAGCCTTCTTCATAAAGTTAAACATCTTCTCATTCACAGCACCGATCTTGATTTGAACGTGAGAAAGAGATAGCACAAGATATCTCCCCTCTTTTGATTGCTTGCGCGTGCACAGTTTTACGCGCAGTCGCGTATTTTCGTGAGCCTCGCACGCATAATGGGACACTGTCCATTGAAACGACCTATGTATGCTCAGTCATACTGTCGTTACGTGCAAACACTAAACAACCGACCGAAAATCACCCCTGCAACGACGGACTATGCACGACGGTTGCGAAGACGTCAGAGGAGGGGGAAGGGAGAGGGCGTGCACGCTCGCTCAACGTTGCGTACGCGTTAAGCGAGCACAAATCGGTAACAGGAAATTCCCTGTCACGAGCGAATTCCGAGTAAACGATACGTCACTTTCGATACCCCGTTATTTCACGATGCAATACCAGACACGTTCCTTTCTACACGTTGCGATGTACATATTTCCATTCGGAACGGAACTTGACAACAGTCACACAATGAACAACACTCGCGCATTACTAGTCAAATATACAGCACTGGGTATTCACGCGACACAGATCGTGTGACACTAAAAGTCTTGATAAATTCTCAGTCGATAATTGATACAACGAAATTGGACGCGTACAGGGGCGTGAACCTACCAGAGCAAACTGTTTCTTCATGGCCGGTCGTTTCCGGCATTCGACCCCAACCAAGTATGCGAAAGCAGGATTTTTCGTAAGATTTTCTTCCGTTGTCTTACTTCTTACGTCTCGTCACGAGCAGAAAAATATCACTTTTATCGCGCGGACGCTTTTAAAACATGCTGCCTTCTCGTGCGACGCGATACGATTGATCGAATGCACAATTTTTTTGGCGTACTTTAATAGTCTGCCGTTACATTGCTCCTGTTAAATTTCCCTTTCGTAACTTCGCCAACGGGGAAACATTGTTCCACGTGAAAACAATATCGTGACAATCGCGCGTGACAGCGAACTTTTACCTTCTCGAGACTTTCGAGTCACCGGTATAACGACGAGGGAAGGCGGAAGGGAAGGATAGGAATACGCGTGCCTAGAACAAAGAGGAAGAGAGGA
>NW_017100509.1:4521572-4525251 GCF_001263275.1 Habropoda laboriosa | reverse complement strand
ACGAGAATCTACATATCATTTTTTTACCACACCTTACTCTCAACTTTGAGTAACGAAAGGCTTCTGCTTATAAACAAATGCCATACGATCATGGGAATACGTGTCTTAGGCGTTGCAACGATGTGCTAGCTGCTCGTTGCTGTGTAATTGAATAAATTATAAAAACTGTCGATGATGTCACACGAAACCGAGAATCCACGCAATTCCAATACGCGACGAAACTGACAGTCAGCGCAGCACAAGACACGCGTCACAACACTGCCACCACACCACCCGCCGCCATTCACTAAACTAAAGACGCGTATGATTCGTATATTCTGCAGATGTAGGCTATTTAATATCACTATCCACTCGTTCCAAAACGACCATACACGTGTTCTTCGGAGTATGTAACAGCTTAGCCTATTGAATTGTTCCTCTTGTCAGGAGGACACAGTCAATAATAGATGAAAGTTCAACGGCGCACTCGTGTGACACCGACGACTGTCATGGCAGACTGTGTCGTAAGTTACAAATAGGACCAGTGGCGACTGCTGGCGTCCTAAACTGAATCATGGCCTGTGGGCCCGACCCTTCTTTCCGTTACACGTTACTGCGCATGCGCCACTAATCAATGATATGTTATCGACTGGATACTACGCAAACGATATCTTTTAAATTTGAAGAAATGAAAATTTGTAAAATTTGTGATTCGATGAATTAATATTACGAAGAAACAATGTGTCGATAGTAGTATTTGAAAATATCTATTTTTTACCGAGTATCATTTGTGAAAACCATATATTTCGTGTAAAAAGTTATCGTACTTAAATACGCATTATCGAACTATTTAAATGGTCGAATATCAGTATAAGTGTATAGAATTAAATGTTAATGTAATCGTTTACTTGCCTTATCAAATATTTAATCGTTCTTTTTAACATTAATTCTTTCCCTGCTCAAACCATGTTGTATTGTGAATAAATGTAACTAAATGTACTTCCCAACAGCTGGCAGCACGTAACGGAATTCATGGGGTAAAGGAATATGAGTTCAATGAATAGACGATATTCGGTATCGTGTATAAATGTGAGATAATTCTGAGCTATAAATCTATTTTAAAGGTGACGACGAATTCGTTTGTATCAAATATAATGTTATTTCGATGCCTTTCGAGTGCTCGTGCTTTTCTCAGCATGATAAATGCTGAAACGTGTATACAATGTAGTAAAAATAAAATTATCACGTCAAATCGACCAACACGTCGACTATTCGCGACGAACGTGCAGTATCCTACTATCGGTGAAATTATCGAACAATGGACTAAACAGTTTGATAACGAAGGTATTCCAGAACCTGTAGAATCAATCGAACACATTGTTGCACACGTGATAGGCACTAACAAGGTACTATAATTACTAAAATACTAAACGTGATTTTAATCGAATCTCAATCCTTCGCTCTTGTTTATTTCTTTCGTAATACCGACCGGCATTAACTAATGAGGTCATTAAAACGTCACCGATCTTACAAAAATGATATGTTCTTCTATTAAGTTTTTTATGATCTTTAATCTTATAAATTGAAATAAAAACTGAACGACCACTATTACGTAGCAATTTATTATGAAATACAATAATATAAAAAAATATTGACAATAATATGACTATTTTTATACGATTATTTTTTAACATTGCAAGCGAAATAGATGACAATAAGGTATCAATAGAAATTCATCTTCAAGTGCTAAAATAGAATTTCTGAAAAAACTTTTTTCAGATACTAGATCTTGTAAACTCACGAGATAAACGACTTACGTCAGATCAATACAGTAAATTGGAATCATTGTGCGAATGTCGATTATCTAGGTAAACATATTTGCACGAAATAGTTAAATAATTAAATTACTTTGTAATTGTAACTCTTTTTATATCTGAATTTTTACAGAATGCCGGTTCAGTACATAATACAGGAATGGGATTTTCGGGATATCACGTTGAAATTAATCCCGCCTGTTTTCATTCCGCGGCCAGAAACTGAAATGTTAGTTCATTACATTTTAAAAGCATTAAACTCTTCTGAAAGTAAAAGTCATGAAATTTTAGAAATTGGATGTGGTTCTGGAGCAATATCTCTTGCGATTGCACATACTAATAAAACAGTAATTATTGTGACATTACTATTGTCTATTTTGCACATATTAAACTACCTATGTTGAAAATGTTTTTGAAGAAAAAACAGTATAACACCATATAACTACTTTTTTAGGTCAATTGTATAGCGATCGATTCAAACTTAGGAGCATGCGAATTGACTAAAGAAAATCGAGATAGATTAGATTTGAAAGATCAAGTCGCAGTTGTACATGCAACTCTTAATGACGATGGATCAATCGCACTTGCGAGCATATTAAGTGGACCTAAAGATCTTGATTTAAGTTCGAAAACTTTTAACTTTATAGTTAGTAATCCACCTTATATACCGACTAAGCAAATAGCTGCATTACCTCCGGAAATTAAAATGTAATTGAAATAGTTTTTATACATATAGATTTACATAGTTCAATTAGAAAAAATGTTCAGATTTTAAAAAATTTTCTGATTTATAATTTTATTTTTGCGTTTTAGTTACGAAGATTTAAGGGCCCTTGATGGAGGAGAGGATGGCTTAAAGATCATTAAACCTTTACTAAAGTATGCTGCTACAGCTTTAAAACCGGGTGGACGTTTGCTTTTAGAAGTCAATACAACTCATCCCGAATATATACAATTTTTCACTAAAAAATATCCTGTACTTAAACTTCAATATGAACATACGTATAAAGATTTTTGTAATAACGATCGATTTGTTGAAGTATTAAAATTATCGTAAAAATAATTAATGCGAATGTTTATTTACACTCACACAGTTGATTAATTATTTAATTAACATCAATAATGCAATTAAAAATTTGCATAACCTAAAATACAATATTTAAAATAATTTATTTACTTTTCAATATTCAAACATTTGGATTAACAATGTTTTCATATTGGACGGAATCAATTGCAAAATTGTATCTTTTGAAATAGGACAATTCTTACTGCTTAACTTAAATAGTTCCTAATAAGAAAGAATCCATTATGCATCTTAATTAATAAATACTAATGCATGTTATATACAATGAATATATAAATGATTTAACTATAAACTTTGTAACAGTATTCAAACTTTTTTCTTTGCTTAACCTTGCTGTCTATATAAAACAGAATATAAAATCTTAATAAATCTCATTTCACTAACTTTTTTTATTGTCACTATAAAAGAAGCAGTGTTTTTTGCAATATCAACAACAAATTGCTAAGACTATCAACCATAATAGCATCGAAATGTGTACAAAGTATGAGTTAAATATTTCTATTTAATAGATACAGTTTCTTAATTCCAACAGTCTTTGAAGAAAATGTTACTTGAATGAATATGTTGATGAAAATGAGTTTAGTGTGATTATATAATAAATGTGACACATTGATTATAAGAAATATCGATACACAGTGTATGTATAAAAATTTTTTAAATATTTACAATTGTAACAAATACAATTTTAAATACTGATTTATACCTTTTTTACTCATCTTATAAATATCAATTGATCAAACATTGTCACTGTCAAAGTCTAAACACGAGGAATTTCTTTCTTAAAAATTTCATTCATACTAGT
>NW_017100509.1:4516819-4521460 GCF_001263275.1 Habropoda laboriosa | reverse complement strand
CTAATAACCGTCAATAACACTACAGTTAGGTACTGATAATAATTTCAGAAAAATGTTTATACCAATTTTCAGTTGATATTTTCAATAGTATGAATCTTTGTAAAACAAAGACTGGAAGTATAATTAGAATTGACATATTCATTAATTCTTCTACATGATTCCCCTCCCTTGTTTTTGATCTAGAATTAATTATATTTCGGTTGTTACTGTTGTTACTTAACAACGTTAAATTTTATCATTTATTGCGGATAAAATTTTTCAAGTTCCTTCTTAATTGAAGCTATTAATGGTACTGCTGGATCTTCTAGTGGAAGTTGACAATCTGTAAGAATACGTCTTGTGTCTACATCTGGCAGATTAGGTCTATGAAATGGACCAGCGCTTAATGGTCTCGAGCTCCAACCACTACAAGGTTGAGATAATAAAGAATGTGCATTTTCTGCCATTCTTCCCTCTATATGTTTTCCTTGCAATAATGTACGAAATTGTGCCTTTGTTTCCGTTGATGGTGACGACATGGGACTGAAAATATAAGCAGAATCATATGTTGTAATATTTTCAACATATGTACAGCAAATCTGCTCAAAGGGAATTCTGTGTCAAAAAATACAAAAAAATTGATGTATTATTTTATACTTATACATATAAAAGAAAATACCTAGTATAAGCTGATCTTCCTTTAGTTTCCGAAAATATCGTGAGAACATCTTGTGCATTCGTTGCAGAAGTTGGTCGTGTTGTACACTGAATTTCAGATTTTAGATCTCTACTTCCAAAAAGACTAAATGAATCTTCAAGGAGTTCATGAAGTCTTCTTCTTGCTCTACCCACAGGTACAGATGGTACTGCATAAGTTGGATCAATATCTGTTCCTGGTGTTTCATTACCTTAAATTATGTCAAACAAATAACATTTTTAATGTTTTATTTGCCTAAATACATTATATATAAACTATTTTATATTATTTCATAAGCAACTTTAAATTTAAACTGTAAAACTGTGAAAAGTATAAAGACGATCATTGGATTTGAGAAGTAACATTGTAATGTTAAGAATATGTAATATTAAAAGAGAAAAATTATACCTTCGATGCATAAATTTTGCTTCCGAAGATTCCAAACTATAGGGCCTACTACTCCAGGATCTTTGGTAGCACTCGACGTTCGTGCAAAAAATTTATCATCACCTCTGTAGGCACTCGTGTGATCGTGCTCCCGCCTTACCAATTCTGGAGAATCTATATCCAAATGTTTGACCTAAATGAAACAAATATTTGTTTAAAAATCTGTTAAAAATAAATAACTGCGATAAATATATGTTACCTGTCTTACATTACATTTTTTTTTTTAAATAACAATATTTATCGCAAGAAATATTATATAGAAGTAAAAGAATTTGAGTCACCATAACTGGTTCCAGCACTTTAGAAAGTGGTTGAACACTCTTCAAGCTAGGAAATTGCTTGCAAGATGGCATAGAAAGGTAAGAATGCGGTGAAGCCGTAGCTTCTTCTTCGTGTCTCGTGTAATTATTTTCTAAAGAATTTAATGTTTCTAAATGGTCGACAATTACGTCCGCCGAATCAGATGTTCCAGGTGTATCGATAGCATTTGTTTGGAATATTCTTTCATGCACCAATCTACAAATAAACAACAGCAATTAAAAATATTTATCAATCAAAATTTCTAATGAACACTCTTTTGTACCTCGATTTGTTTGAAGGATGTTCCCATGAATTAGATTCTTGAGCTTTTCTTTCCTGCTCTTCGTCGTTGTTGCTCGAAACCTCATAAATTCCTGCCTCGAGACTATCGGGAGTTTCAAGAGAGACCGGAGTCCTCGATAAACTGCCAGGAGTATGTCTCTGACTGGTACCGTCAGTCTGCAATGAAGGAATGAATGTGCAAACGATCGATAAAACTACTTTGTAACACCTACAAGATGTTCTCACGATATTCCACCCTCAGAACACCCATCAAATTTCATCTCGATTTAACTGTACATGAATTTATGCCTTCCACAATAAGTAGTATAAATATCGAATAAATATACCTTGATTTCCATTTCTGATGTTGAAAAGGCGTTATCAAGGCTAGCATTTGCTTGTATATACTCCCGCTTCTTTTTTAAAATATTCTGGTTTGGTGGTGCAGCTACTGCACTGTGTGCTCTTTTCCTTTTTGCTGCAAGAATTAATCCTGCAAGCACCAATGCTAATAGAATAAAACCAGCACTTGCTGCACCTATTAGTAGCCACGCATCTCTTTTTCTTGAAAGCGCCAATGGTCGTGTTTCTTTCAAGTAAGCTATATACATATATATGTATAAAATATATATTTCTTTTTTAAATAGTTTGTGCTTAAAAATGTGATTATTATCGCTATTTAAAACTACTTGAACTTTAATCGTTACTCTCGTAGGTATTACGGATTACAATTTTAATTTTTAAAACAAAATTCTATCCAAGTTACAGATTTTTTTTAAATACCAAAAGGTAAAAATTACGAGAAGAAATAAATATTACGAAGTATTTTCTTTTATATGGAAACAGAAAAATTGACAAAGTGAAAGAAACATCAACATTTACGTTCACTTTGAATAAGAACTGGTGCACCAAGTTCCAATGCGACTTCCTGAGGTGACAAGAGAGCCATATCCCTGGCAGCTGTTTCAGCAGGTACAGGTTTTCCACCGAGGTGAACAGAGTAAATCAACTTCGTGGCACCACCTTCCATCACACTTGTATTTTGCATTTTAACTTGAATAATCTCCTCTTTGGAAGGATCCAGTAAGCGTAATTCTAAACGTTTGTTCGTATTTATATTTTCTGCATCGATATCACTTAATACTTGTTTTTGTGGTGTTGGATAATTGTCTGAGAGATTCTGAAAATTATGCACTGCAGAAGATAAATTAATGGATACATCATCATGCAAGTATTGTTGGCTCGTATAATCTGTGGTAGTTTCATTAAAATCCATTACTGCTGTTGTAGTAGATATATTTTGACTAGATGATTCTTCCTGTTCTTCAATAACATTCAATTTTTTTAATTGAAAATCGTCCATGTGAGTACGTTCATTGTGACTTTTAATATCATTGATATCAGATGTTGGAAGAAGAGTATTCCTAAACTTTGATAGTTGAAGCATTTTTACAGGTTTTAGTATTGTAGAAACTTGAGATTCCGAATTCGTTTCAACCCCTAATTTAGCCGATGATTTTGCCGAATTCTCAAATATTTTTTCTTGATTGGTGATCTCTGGCTGAAAGAATGTTTATAATTATATTCCACGTTTTATTCTATATTTACTTGTTTAGTTACAAACCTAAAATATGAATAATGATACAACATATCTTTCTACTAAATGTACCTTGCTTTTAACAAGTGCTCGTTCCCTGGCAATTCTTTGAAATCGTAAGTCTGTTGGTAAAAGACCAAGATGATGTTGTTGCTGCCTCGAAAATGCTGTTCGATATAGGCGAGCTAATTTTAATTCAATTTTAGGGGGTATAGCTTCACCTGCACGAAGAACTGTTAGCAACCAGTACCTAAAATGTAACAAATAAGGAAAACCATTAATTACAACAATTAAAGAATCTAGAAAAAAACAATTTATTTATTTTAAAAAATTCTACATACATATTATAATAATTTAAATACATACCTTGGTCCAGGATCTTCTCCAACAAGAACGCCAATATTTTGATCCGCATCATCGTCTAATCTAGGCGTGGGTTCGATGCATGTAGTACATTTTGGATCATTAGAATCAGTACCATGAGGAAATATTGGCTCGTGGTTGTCTTTATCATCGACAGGTGAATACAGTGTTACAGTATGATGAACCGTTCTGGTTTCATAAAACGTCAGGCCTTGATTCGGGTCTACCCATAGTGGCGCATCTTTAACATCGGTCCAAAAGAAGTCCTGAAGATGAACTCGACGTCCTGGCAGGTGTTCGATTAGAATAATTTCGTCCTCTAGAATAAAAAATAACTTACATCTAAATGATTTCCTTTCACAAATGACGATTTTAATACCTGTAAAGAAGATAAAAAATAATTTTTTAAATTAAAAAAAATAATTTCATTGACAATATATATTTTTAAGTATAATAATTCGACATTTTTGTGTACACTTAATTGTGAGAGAAGAATAGGGAAGTACAATCGTACTGATGCGTGGAAGCTTCACTTTTCTAGGAATTTATTAAACGTCGATAAGGACAATGACCTATGCAACCATGCAACATCAACATGACACAGGCAAACTTGATCATAAGCTTTGTTCAATGCCAAACACGCCTATGTATAGAACAAATGATTGAGTTTGGATAGGATTATCACGCTATCTCTTGCTTTCATTAAAACTGCACGCTGCTCGTGCACGAGACGACGAAAAATAGTACTTGAAGAATTATCGAACAATTATTACTTTATAAGAGAAAACACGGAAGTCACCGAGAGAGTATATTTCAAACTTTCCTCTGGCTTAGTATTTAATACAAATCACGCAATTTAATGCGTCTAAAAACTGAGAATATACTCTGGATAATTACGAGAGTGTGTATTTAAAAATTAAAATCTATTACATAGTGTTTTTATAGAAAAAGAAATTACTACATAAAACTAGTTGTA
>NW_017100509.1:4500321-4516790 GCF_001263275.1 Habropoda laboriosa | reverse complement strand
TGATTCAGGCGATGCCTATTTAATTAGAAAATTGGTTAATTTTAACTGTAATTACAGTTGTTCAGGTTTAGGAAAAATGTCGATAGAGACTCAAGCAAGAACTTTTGTCCTGCGTAGGTATAGTCAGGTGATAATGGTGGCCAAAGTGCAGGTGGGGGAAGCCCCTACCCTTCCTATGCAAATACATTACTATGGAACGCACATCCGGGTGAGGCGGATGACTTGGTTCCTTCAATCTGACTGTTCACCGCTATTTCTGTTAGTCTGCATTTGGTATAGTCTAAAATAATGCAACAAATTTCAATAATTTGTTCATTTTATCAATTGAAAAATTGTTAAAAATGTCGTCTTTAATGTCGTAGACAAATTATTAAAATAGTACCGTGTTCAAATTCTTCACTTCCTCGAACGCCTGTACGATATTGTCTTTTAATTGAAGATGATTTTGATTTCCTCTAGAATAGCAGAGATTCTGTTAAAAAAAAATAGTTTATTATAAGTTGACGAATATTCAAAGCTTGATTTCCTCGAAATCTATCAAAATAAATCGATACGATAATTCATACGAAATAGCTATCGAACGTTAAGAGTATTTTTTAAGATCTTTCAATCGATGCACGAATCTTATTCTTACACTATTCCGAACAGAATTCTTTTTGAAAAATTCCGCGAAGTCTAGATTCCTCGAGTACGCAAACTTTCCATGCACTCGCGTAACGTAAAGTCTTGCAACTACATCTTTGGTATTTTTAGCCGGTGATGATAGTGTTAAATCGATAGGAAGCCGAGTTCCTATGGTGAAAATAATGTAAATTGATCCCGATTAACCCTTCTGATTTTACCTTTGATTTGTGGTTGCAAACCTTGCGGTTTAACCTAAAATTAACCTGAACATCGTGTAACTTGGAAATTATATACCCATCTATTTACATTTTATAATGTCTAATACTATAATATTGCATTGCTGTGAAGTATAATTATTTGTTTCTTTCGCGAAGGATATATGTCACTACCTTCATTATCACTATCAATACTTGAACAATAGTCCGAAATACCATCGGAAACTTCAACAGGTAAAACCCATTATACGCTTCTAAAATACCAGACTTCTAGGAAACATCCATATTAATTATGGCTCGAAGAAAAAGAGTATAATTTTCTATGATTTTCCATAGAAAATATTATATATGTACTACAGGGAAACATAAATAAATATTATTTATTTTGTACGAGCGATATTAAGCATTGGTAGTTTTGTAGCTTTAATGAAATGAAGTGTGAGTGTAAAACTTGAATATTTCAAACTGTTGTCAAGTACCTCATTCCAATGCACTATGTGTCATGAAGAAATGATGTTTTTATAATGAAACGTTAATTTTGAACACTTTGTATGAACATTATGTAGTGCATGTGAATCTAGTAAATTAAATCTATATTACATAATTCAACATATTTCTTAACCTTTATTTTGCATTACTAGATTACAGACAACTTTATATGAGTATTCTTTACATAAATTTCTGTTTACAAGTACTTGAACATAGAAGTAAAGCTTTCAAAAATATATTATCTACAAATTCAATAAACAACTTTCTTATGGTATATATTTATATAACTATATACAAATGTAAAATTCAAAGAAAAATTTCTAGTGAACAAATTCAATACTAGCACCTCATTTACAAAAAAATTTGTTTCACATTTTCACAAAAGTGTAATCTTTGAACGAAATATTCAACAGGTCTAATCACTTATTCTTTAAATTCACAATATTCTAAAATTCATTAACCTGCTGCTACGTTCTTCTAACTGGCATATTATTCTAACAGAAACGCTCCTTAGGTGAGTGTTATTAAATGCTAACGGAAAAATTGAGTCATCTTTGTTATAGTAGATCGTTTGTTGTACAAATATAACAACGAAATTAAAGATAGAACGATTCACTTATAAAAAAAACGAAATCTTCAAATAATGAATTAACTGATGTTTGCTGGTCAAAAGCAAACTCTACGTGAAACATTAAGTTGGCTGGAACACGTTTGCTATGTTTGTATTACGTTGAAACTTTGACCAATATAATATAAAAAAAAAAAAAACTTACAAAAAGATCCCCAATCGTGTGCTTGACAAACGCTTTTGGTATATTCAAGTTCACTACCATTATCATCCAACGGATTGTTCTGGTTGCGTGGGAACATTTGAAGGTAGTGTGACTTTAACCGGTGTCAAATCCGTGTGTTAGCGAATACTACAGTAGTTACGTTGAACGCGCGATGTAACACACTTGACACGCATGAGTGTAGAGGTCGGGAAGCGTACCGCTGACGATAATATCGATTAGTCAACACACACTTGCAGCAAACCGCTGAATTACTTAAGCTGTCTTCTAAATTCTGCCACCTAGTTTTCTTCAACGACACGATTTCCAGTGGCTCGACACGAAACTCATGTATAACAATAACACACTACATATATACATACACCACCATGTACTACGTGTTAAACAATCATTTTCGAAAAGTGCGCGCCAATTTGGATAACTGTCAGACGTAATACGGTGTTCGCAAAATTCTTGTTGGAACATTCGCATATTTGTATAACACACAAAGTAGACAGTTCAAAAACAGGTATATGCAAGTACTAAAATTGAATAAAGTGTAAAGTTTGTTATATTATTATATAATTAAAAAGAAAAAGAACTGGAAACATGAAATAAGTAAAAAGGAAAACGAACCATGTGTTAATGTAAACACTTGTTAATTTTAATTGTCTAACGTGTAATAATAAACTTAATCAATCTGTTTTATCTGACTACAAATCTTCTTGTATCGATATAACATAACACACGAAATAAAGAAACTTTTAATTTTTAAATATTTTCATTTTAACTATACAAACGTAATGAAAGCAAAACTAACCAGCTCCCGGTGGTAGGGAAGCTTGCACTCTCAAGATGTTCGAGTTCTGCAGGAGAAATATTACGATTTGCACGATTGCACCGAAAGAAACTGATAACACTGTACACAAAACACCACACAGCAGCATCGCGCCGGATGCGCTCTGCTTGACTAAAAAGAGGGAGGCGCTGTGTATGAGTCTATTAACAATAAGTCCAACAACCAATCCAAATGGTTGCGAGAATACAGTATACTGCGCAAGCGCGCACTTTCGAGCATGTGCATACGAGTTTCGTTACTTTGTACGACGCAATTTTAATTTTTTATATTATGGCACGCTATTTTGTGAATATTCCACGAAGAATCAAATTTCATTTGATTTTAAAGGTTTGAGAAATATATATTGTTTTATATGTACTTAAATTTGAATATAGGAGATAAAACAAATCTTTGAACTTCGAAAAATATAAAGTATTTAAAATATGTCGTAGTTAAGGTATATTTCTATTGACACAGAGATTATAGCGCGAACAAATTATTATGTATAGGTTTTTCAATTGCATTTTGTAAAATATTTGTATGACTATCTCAATCTTTATTTTCAAATTTATAATATAATAGGAATTAAAGTTACGAATCCTCAATAAATTATTATTTTGGCATGATAACTTTTTAATAGTATTTCCGATTTAAAAGTAAATATACTAAAGGAAGTCCAGGAAAATATTCAGATTTATCGTCGATACGATATAGTTCTGATGGTGATTCAAAAAACACATATCGTGTCAAACTTACAATAAAGCAGTAGTTTTATGATACTATCTTACATAATAGCGAACGAAACATTTCTATATTTAATAAATAAATACACGAAAATTCAAGAGACGAAAAGAGTTTAATAAAATATTTTCTGTTCTACTTTATTATTTTGAAGAATTTATGATAACTTTATATTCTGCATTTCGATGAGTTTCGAAGAATAGTTTAATTCTTTAAATTGAAAGTTCAACGCAAATAAAAGAAATAAGTATTGTTTAGCTTCTCAAGAAAAAAATCAATTCTGGACATTTAAGTAACTGTGTCATGTTACATAATTTAACACATTTCGTACCTTAGGTAGCATTTCAGAAGAATGTGAAAACTTGCATTAAAATATTTAATTAGAGAAAAATAAATATAGCGCTGTGTTCCTAACATTCTTGATTTTTATTAAATTTATCTTACTTGCGTAATATACCTCGAAATATCTTCATTCGTTTATGATGGGAAACTGTCGTGGACCGCCCTATAGCGTACAGGCACATAATGTGTTAAAAACGTGTCATACCTTCATACCACTTGGACTATTTTGTTAGAATGATTTTATTTCTCCACTACGTAGTTAGTCACATAAAAACGGTTCAGAAATTAAAAGATGTTAATTATCAAAAGTTTGAGAAACAAAATTTACGATACAAAATAATATGGCAAGAATATACTGTATTTTTTTCTTTTAATCGTTATCATACGAATCACTACCATTTAAATCATTACTTACAAGTCATACCGTGGTTGTTTCTCGGAGGATGTACGTGTTTATGTATGTGTATATTTCATTACGAACTTATTATAATTGTTATTACTATTCTTATCAATATCAGTACCATGATTCATATTTTAATGTTCTATTATATTCATTGTCGCTATTTTATTATTGTCGCCGTCATCGATACTGTTAGTTAGCAACATTATCGTTGCCTTTTACTGACATTTATCGTAAACACATACCTCGTTACCATCGTTGCCCCATCGTTTATCATTCTTATCGACACCATCATCATCGTTACACTTAATTCGACACAGTAAAACGAAACGCCACACTGGTACATAATACGTTAACGTAACACATTAATTAAATACATACATACGTAATGGGTCCTGCACATGATTAGTGCAATCCTGTACAAAGACAATTTTACCTTTTTTTCGTGTTATTAGCGAAGTAACAAAATCTGTTGCACAAGTTATACATCATAAAAATATGTTCTCGCAGACCATACGAATTTAATCGCGTATATTCTCTGTCCTATAGGTATTATAAATACATACATACATACATACGTACACACTGGCGCACTAACGTATATACAAACATGCGTTCGTGATATACTACATACATTCGCGCGCACGCGCGTGTGTGTGTGTGTTTGTGTGTAGCATTTAAACGTGATTGTCGATGCATATATACAAAGTTATTTACATGATTGGTGTTTTGAAGATTTTTTACTAGTCCTCCAAAGAAAACCCAATTCCTATCAGGTTCCTCGACGTACATACAAAATGTTCATTCAGGAGATTGTAGGTTATATTTTCAAATCTTATAGTATTTATTGACGCGACATCTTTCGAATTTCCTTGAATATTATTGAATGTCTTGGATCATTTTTATTTACTCACTAGTTTCACGTTGATCGTTAAAATAAAGCATGTAGTTCTACAAGTGTAATAATAATGCAAATTTCGCTCCATTCAAATAACAACCTATCTTTAACAGTACAGTTTTAGAATAATTTGTGATGCGGCTTAAAAATTGCAACTGTTTAGTACCAAATATTCAAACATATTCAAGTGACCGTTAGTTATAATTGGTAATAAATATTCCTAACCATTCTCTGAATTAACAAAACGTTAAAAACGCTTCGTTTAGGTTACACTAAGGAAGATTAGTGCAAGCATACACGTATGTACATGTACATGAATACGTCAATATCGTAGTCAAAAGAACGAAGAGCTAGTGTAAGAACCCGAATTGCAAACACATTACGAAATGGCAGTAACGGAATCGAGGGCAGATTTCAGCCAACCAGGGCCATAGCCTTTTATTCTTTCCCTTTACCATCTTTTCCTTCGTTTATAATATTTTTAACATTGCAGTCCAGCTGCTCGGTGGGGTCTTGCGTATGCTTTAAAATAAAATGCAAGGGGAAGCGAGCAAAGTGATATGATGTAGAATGATGAACCGGGATGCAAGAGAGGAACCCGATGGAATCGATTGAAATTAAATAATTCTCGCATAAAATTTCATTTAAATAATTTACGGTTTCTCGTATGTACAGAGCGTTTGTTTCACGCATTTTTCGCTATCGCCTCGAAAATCTTCCTAGACATCATTTCTCTTGCGCGTCGTCGTCGCGTCGATAACCAGTAATAAAAAAAAAAAAAAGAAAAAAAAACAATAACAATATCAGCAACGCTTAATTCAGTTCGCTGTACTAGTTACACTAGCATCGTCGTATAGCGTGCGCCGTACAAACGTATTTCAGTAAACGTTTTCTTCGATCGTTGTGCATGGCACCTAGAATTCGAAAAAAGTAAGAAAGCAGCAGCATTCCTCTGTTCTTTCTTTTCATTCCCTTGCTTCCGTTTGATAGTTACAAAATCGATACGCAAATAGTTATCCACCAACGATATAAGGCAAACCGAAAGCCAACTAAAAGTGTAAATGTTACACCTCAACACCGAGAACTCTATCGACAACGTACTCGTATCTCCTTGGCTCTTCACCGTCATTTTCTTCCGGTGACTTGAGACTCTCGCCTTGACCATTTTCTTGATAAGCGTTCGCCTCTAAAGGTCGACCTTTCGTGTTCACCGATTTATTATTTGTACTGTTCGCCGGAACGTCCTCGGCCACATTCGTGACCATAATCGTGTTATTGGTTGCGTCAGTTCTTACCACGGATGCATTCCCGCTAGGAACACTATTTGACCGTACAGCCGAATTCGAAACACCTTGAACACCGAGCTTAGTAACCCTGAATTCAGTGGTAACTGGTTCCGAAGCGTGCCTCTTGTGTTGAATGGGTAATGGAGATACCGATGATGTATTCTCGCACAATGAATCATCAGGTGGAAGTACAGGAACATTAAGATTAACGCGCGTGAAGAAAGCCATCTTTTCTCTGAAACGTAAAATTTAGGTCGACTTATAGCATAGCGGAAATGAAAACATTTATCTGTAAGCTATAATTTTACAATGACAATATAAAAATTATTTATTTATTAATCACTCATGTAGAAGAAATGAATTGCAAGGAAAATGAACGAAAATATCTGAAGATACAGATATTGAAAAATATTTGAAGTACATACTTGAACGAAATAATATCAGGTTTCCCCTTGCCAGCTTTCGTTTTCCTCAGCTTGTAAATCTCCTTCGAGGTTTTCTTCAGCATCTTCTCTACTCTCTTATCCTCGGCACTCTTACCATTCTTTCCACTCTCGGCTTGTGCCATGAGATTTTGAAACTTATGATCTTCCAGCAACCACGTTGCAAAATCGGTGTCCCCCTTTTCCCGCGCTTGCTCTAACCTTTGCTTTAATTCACGCAACCTGCTCAGCTCGTCTTGAAGATTGTTCAATTTAGCGTGTTGCGCTTGAAGATCCAATTCAAGATCTAACGACGTTCTAGCGGTAGGTGGCAAATTCGTAGACTTTTTCGAAACGGTTTTACAGCTTAAAGCAGATAAGGGTCTGCGCCATCGAAGAGACCGTCTTTCCACGGAATTTCGTTGGAAAGGCCCACCTCTGCGATAAAGTGGCATACTGCTATCACTATCACTGCGATTCAGCTGTAACGTGAAATATAAAATTAAATAGAAATTAAAGAAACAAATGAAATTTAAGTATGTATAAATATCTCGTGCGACAAAATGGAGGCTTACCCGACAAATATAGTGATTTTTACTGACTGCAGCACTAGGTGAAAACGTTTGACTCCTCTTAATCACGATGGAATTTTTATCGTCGTGCATGACGTTAGAAACAACACCGGCAGCTGAAAGCTTCCTTTGTTTGCCTTGTTCCGGTATGAACACGCATTCCGTGTTGGTCTCCTTGTCCTGAGTTTGCCTTGCTTCCTCGTTTAATTCTTCGTCTTCCTGTACTCATAAATCACACAAGTTAATGATGAATGCTAATTGAAAATTAAGTAAATTTATTTCAATAACATTACATGACAAGAAAGAAGGTGATTGGATGAGAATTTAAATTAATGACGATAAGACTAAATTGTGTGTTTCTAAAGTATTTATAATTACATGACAAAATCTAAAAAAATAAAAAATAAAACAATATCAAGGTGGAATTTACCTCGTGCTCCAGCACATCCTCCAGAACATTGTCATCCATCATAAACTCAACAATAATTCCTTCTTCATCGCTGTCCTCACTTCCGCTTTCACTGCCACCATTTTCATCTTCTTCTTCTGGACTACCCAAGCAATTGGCAAGCTCCTCCAACCTCAACGAGATGGCCGTTTGTAGCTCGTCACATCCTTGATTTCTCGTCAAGGTGGACGTCTGAGAGCTGATAATCGTGCTCTCGTCACTGCTTTCCTCCTTGGTATTTTGTCCACCGCGATACACCGATATATCCGATTCTTGTTTGTCGTGTTTCGCCTGTCTTGCTAAGCTGGTGGATATACTGTTATTGTTACTGGTACTGGTGCTCGGGTTATCGGATGGTTGCATGAAGCGAAAGGAGAGTATGTTGTACCATTTCACGCTTGGCGATTCTGGACTAAAGTCTGCAAGGGACACTTGGGCGGACCCCTGAAACCGGAAAGAGATCCAGTTGAACATGTTGAAGAGGATCGTGAACGTAACAATTGTATAAGGTAGTTACTGTATATTAAATTAATTTATTTATTTATACGAGAGGAGACTGTAAAATTCTATTACAAAACTGAGTAGAAATAGTAACAAAAATTCACCTGATATTTTACATTTTGCATAAATTAAAATGAATATAAAAATGCAGGTTTTACAAAAACAAAAAAAAAAAACAAAAAAAAACTAAAGAAGAATAAAAGTACATATGGAATTGTAAATCGAAAGTACATCATCGATACTTTTTAGTATTCATTAAGTATCTAATGCTTTGAATATTCGATTGTTATTTGATTGCAGAGGAAGAGACAAAGAAGAAATAGAGGCCACACGCACCAAGCACTCCTCAGACTCGCTGCCTGTGCACCAAACGTTAACTTGCAGTGTCTTTGTGTACAGTTTGTTGAGTGGTACTGCGATCGGGAATGTTTCGCCGAAGGTTGGTTTGCGCAGATCCGCAACAGGTTTCGTACAACACATGTGATTAACTGGCGGCTGCATTGGAAGCAATGCTGCCTTTATATACCTAAACACAAACAGAGAAAAAAACAGTTGTTACTTTCCATCGAGTTCAATTTTTTAATTTTTGTGAAACTCGTCATGTTCCATTTCTTTATCAGTATCCAATTGTAATATGAGCCACTCAGAAGCCAAAATCATTAACTCCACTTTTTGCTATTCTTCCAATTTTAATTTGATGCTTAACTCTTCCTAAATAAAAAAATTTAATATATCCAATTTGATGAAGTTAGTCACTTTGACTTCTGAATGGCTTATATATGAAATGTCCATTTCTTTTTATTTAAATAAGTATACTGTTATTTTTTACCAATGCAACTTTGTTAAATTAAAGTACCTATCATCTGAATCGAAGCACTTTTGCTATCGAGTACTTCTGGATTTGATATAACGAGGGAACTTATGTTCTACAAGCCTTGTTTACTTGGAAATGTTTGATCCTTTAAGAAGCTGTTTACGAATATGGTAAATGAAGTAAAATTTTGTATTTTACTTCAATTTTTACATGTCTGTTACCATGTCGATCAATACCAACTAACACTGAACTATTTGTTCACGCCGCGATGTTTATCATCGATCGACATAATTGACTTTAACTAGAATCATGCCCATACCGTGTCACTACATCCACTTATGTACTTATGAATACCACTGATAACAAAACAGGGTATAAAATTTGGTCTTAACGTTACAGAAAAAATTAATATATGAATATTCTTTCATCTGTATTTCCTTAAGCAATCTTTTCCGGGTGTGCAAAATTCTAAAATTTATATAGGTATCCGTATCTTTTCTATTATTAAATTGTATTGTAACTATTCATCACAATTGTACAGAATAAAAACTGAAGGTTTAATTTCCTATACTGTTTTAATATAAGGATTTTTTTATCAGCTGATCAAACATATCCACACATGCATTTCCTTCAATTTTAATCCACGATAATATTGTGGTTTGTTACAAGAATTAACAAACTCTTAATTTAACGAATAACCATGAATTATACATTTAAATAGATACTCACACTTGCGCGTTGTTAGGAATAAAAAGGGCAGCCAAATTCCTCGCACGTTCAATTCCAACGTGAAGTAAACCGTCACTTACAGAATATCTAAACAAATATTTTGTGTTTCGCTTAACATCTTTTACATAAATTAGCCATACTTTGCCGGGAGACAGGAACCATATTATACAGAACATTGGAATCTCAAAATAATCTCAGGACTCTCAAGGAATCTCAGGACAACAAAATAATCCACGTCGGTAACGTATTTTAAAGTAATTTTTTTAAAGAAAAATCCTAAACTTATTTCCGTTCGAAATCAAAGATGTAACTAAAGCGTCGTTCCTGCCTTTTCATCATTTTCACGAGAAATCAGAAACTCCTGACAAATTACAAAGAAACAAATCCTAACAATTTGAACAACTACAACGAGATGCTTGATCAATCCTGAAACCCCCGTTCACACAACCGTGAAATTACACAGTCACTATCACTCATTTACCACCCACTTCACTTACAAGTGAAAATTCAACTCACAAGTATTCCAACACCGACCAAATATGCTTCCCATCTCCACTCTCCAACACGAGAGGAAGAAAATAACAAAGAGCATTGAAACAAACCTAAGCTTAATTTGCACCTGCGCCGTCTCCAAACTCATCTCCCTAAGAGCCAGCGAATCTACATCACTGATCGCTCCGGGAAGCTTTCTTCTATTAGACGCCTCGAACACTCCTGAATCACCCGCGACACTTTCGTCGGAAACGGCAGCTGAAACGGACCTGGTATTGGTACCGGAACTACTCGCTCTCGAACGAATTCCAGTAGGAGGAGGTGTTTCGCTGATAGGCGAGAGAGGCGGAGGTTCCTGCGAAGGCACTTGATGAGGTATCACGCATACAGGCCTACCGAGACCGCTTCCTTGGGACATATTTCCAGACTGCAACTCTACAGGCGGATGCGGACCGCCAACCAGCTTGATACGATCCTGAGAACCTGTACACAACTGTTCGTGCAACGACGTCTGCTGCTGAGTAAATCTAAGCTCGGCCAATCGATCCTCCAACTGATTCCCGTCCAGATGAGCGTTCGACGAGGTTGCAGGTCTCTGATGCTGCCGCCTCTGCATCTCTACGTGCTCGTACGCCGGCGGAGGGCCCATAGGAGCGTTCTCGTACAACGGTGAAACCGGCGGACTGACGCTGGACAGGCTCGATCTCGGCGACAAACTCGGCTGCGACCTTCCCGGCGAGGGTGTGCTGACGAGATTGTTCTGCTCCGAGCCACGAAGCAGTCTCTCCACGCGTCTGTGCAGGTCGACCATATCAACCGGTCGTTCTTGTTGCGAGCTGACAGGTCCGAGACATTGAGGACCGCCGTAGATATCGGTGAAACTGAGTCCAGAGCTGAGGGAACCTTTACTGCTGGTCGTGCTGAGACTACCGAGGCTCGAACTGCTGCTCACCGACAACGTACTCGCGCTCAGTGTCTTCAATTGCCCTTCGAGCATCGCCATAGAGCGTAGAGCGTCTCTGAGCTGTTGCAGCAACAGCTGTTTCTCCTCGTGTAGACGTACGCGATCGGTGATCGTTTTGTTGGACAACTCGAGCGCGTTGTTCAGGTCCTGCTCGAGACGTCTGATCTCGCTTTGGATTTTCTTCATGTCTTGCTGCGTTCTAGTACGCGGCGTGATGCTCCTCAACTCCCTCAGGAGTTGTTCCTTCTCTTGGAAGAGCAGCAACTTGTCTTTGTCGCTCTCTGTCTGACCCGGCGTTACTTTTTCCTCGAGATCGGCCAGTTGTTGTTGAATGTGCTGTATCCTCTTCCTCGCCTCGTCGTATTGCAACCTCATGCGTGCCATCTCGGCCAGACGTGTGCCGATCGGGACCAATTCGCCGGACAGGTCAGTCTGCGAAGCCGTGCTTAGTTTCTCCTGCGGTAAACTTAGCGTACTCGCCTCGGGGCTGCCCTCGCAGAGCTGCAGTCTCGTCAATTCGTCTTTCAATTGAGCCAAAGACTGCATCAGCTCTGCCTTCTCCTTCTCCCCGGAACTCAGAGACTTTTGAATGTTCCGAAGCTCCGTCATGATCGCCTGAGCCTCCGTGATGTTGTAGCAACCACCATGGTGCCCGCTTAATTTCTGCTCCACGCTAGATGGGATAAAAGACGAGAGATTTGAGACGTTCGTTCTAACTTCTATCTCCATGCTGGGTCAGAGAAACGTTCATTTTTATGTTGCTTTTTCTGTTTGCGAAATTTTCTTGCTTCGTCGGGAGAAAGAGTAGCAAAGGATTTGGGCGATTCTTACGTGGTATTTCATTTTAATCACAAGACAACGAATGGCGAGAATACTTAAGCAAGTCTTTTGGTTTTTAATTTTTCTGAGCAAGATTATTGAAAATGATTTATTAAGAAACACTAACGTGACAAGCTTCTGGTGACTTACAAGCGTCTAAAATAATTACAATTCGTCCAATTCGTCTGCTATACTCGTGGAAAATAGGTTCTTCAAACTGGAGGAAATTTGAAAACTAAATCTAAGGATCAGACAATGGCTTACCTTGCAAGAGTATCCACTCCTCGCTGCGTACAGTTCATTTCAGCTCGGATCTGTTCGAGCTCTCGTTTCAACCGGGAAACTCGACTCCTCGCAAGTGCAACATCAGACTTCAAGAGATCCGGATCATACTTGGTGCTCAATGAACTTGAACTAGAGCACACTGTAAGCAAGACAAATTCAATTACTATCCTGTCGTATCGTTTCTAGCAATTTCAAAAAAATTCTCGAGCCAAATTTCATACAAAAATTACTTTGCTATTTTTCACAGATTTCGAAAGTGCTGAACAAATATATTTCCCTGTACAAGAGTCCAAATACCGAAAAGTGTGTCTTCTAATTTCAAAGTAGACGAATAAAAGGCACTCGAGATAATTGATAAGAAAATTCCACAAAGCCGCCACTGTAATCGTTAAATATAATTGCACATACACCTATCAAAAGCAAGCCTTTCAAATGTACGCTAATTTCAAATAATTTTTCGTACCGCAGGATACCGGTGCAAAAAAGAAGATCGCAATTTGAACGATACTTTTTGAGAGACTAACGTGTCGCCGATAACACAATCAACAGTTTTCAACGCGCCACAAGTTCCAAGTAAATCGCTACTTTCCACTCTGGAGTATATATTCTGAATGCTAAACAATTCCGGAAAACAAATACCGCTAGTATTAAGGTGTACTCACAACTTGTGCGAGATGCACCGAGCGTTGTTAGAGCGTTGTTGAGGTGATTGTACTCATCCTGGGCCAGACATAGCCTCTGTTGCTTTACATCGTAGATTTCCTTCTTCGCCTGTAACACACAGTTGCAAAAATCCATGTAAAAAACAGATATTCACGTTTCCAATCACTGAATCGTATTTTGAAAAAATATACCACAAATTCCATTGATAACACCGCGAAATTTAAGTACCGATCTAATATCCTAAAGCAACGCGTGTGCTCTGTGCAACATCACTTAAAACTGCAGCACTTTTCACAGGTAATTCTACGCTTGGAAATGACGTTCAATCGTAATTGTGAATTCACGTCGATCAGATAACTCCTCCAACCGGACAATTATTCCCGCTTTTCAAATAAGGAAATACCATTACGCACGATTTACACAGCGTGTTACGAGCATCGGACGATCCTGCATCTTGTATTCGTCACTAGTCGCGTGAAACAAGAGAAACATTGTGAAACGTGTACAAGAAGAAGAAGAAGAAGAAGAAGGGACAGGTAGTAGCCGAGAAATATTCGAAATTCCTTGGAATTTCTTTACCATTCCTAAACTCAAGCTTTCATATTTTCAACTGTAGCTCTTCGTTTCAGGTGTAAAGGAGTACACTTTGTTCGAACGGAAGGTAAAAAGAAACACGAAGAAAAATGACTAGGAGGAATTCCTGGTTCGATCTGTTATCAGATGAACGAGTATCCTATCGTATCAGAGACACGGAAAAGCTGGTGTAGAGAGAGAGGAATCTTTCAATGAACGGAATCTACAGAAGGCAAAAACCACTGTTCCAGTGTGTGTGTGTGTGTGTGGAGTTCACTTGGTAGGAGATTCTAAGCCGATCCTGAGGGAACGTCGTGCAGAAGAAGTAGGATAATGCTGGAACAGAATAGCCCTTACGTATTCACAGTAATAATATGCGGTGGCATCGGTGTCATCACGTCTGTAACACTGCTCCCAGTAGAACCTTTGTATCTGCTCGTCGTTCTCGTAGTCGTTGTGATAGCACATTCTCATCCGATATTGAGAGACGACGTTCTCGTAAATTTGCTCCTGCTGATAAGGCTGCTTGCACGAACGTTGCTGCTCGGAGTATTGCTGGCGTTGCTGTTGCTTCAAACGTTGATGATGTGCTTGCTGATGGTAATTGTTCACATAGGTGCGGTACTGGTGCGCCGGTACGAGTACGCAGAGTGTGTACTGACGGTCCATGCCGGGTACACAGTAGACCAGCTACGGTTCCTCTTCTTCTTCTCCTTCTTCTTCCTCGTCTTCTTCGTCCTCTTCTTCTTTCTCCTCTTTGTCGTCGTGGTCGTCTTCGTCTTCGTCTTCGTCTTCGTCGTCGTCGTCGTCGTCGTCGTAGTTTCTTTCTTTCTTCTTCTTCTTCTTCTTCTTCTTCTTCTATATTACTTCTTTCGTTCGTTCCTTTCCTTTTTCGCCTTCTTCTTCTTCCTCTTTCTTTTCTCCTTCTTCTTCTTCTTCTATCCCGTCGGGCGTCTATCTCCTCTTCTCTTCACCTCATCTTCGCGAAGGCCTCCTCGAGACTGGCCGGTTTACGGGGCCCGAAATTCCGATCCCCACCTTTGTGGGTCTCAATTTTTAAGGGATCCCACCTTTTTTTCTCCTTTTTGCCTTCTCTTCCTTCGCTTCTTGCACCACCCGGTCGATCCTCTCTCCTTCCCTTCTCGTTTCCATCCTGCTTTTACCTACCACCCTTCCCCTTCCGCCGTATCCAACATCCTTTCTTTTTATTCTCTTATTTCTCTCTCTCGCTCGCTCTCCTTTCTTCCGTTTAATCCTTCGATCGTTGCCTCTTTCTCGCTCCAACACGCACCACGCACACACACTTGGTGTACTTATATACACACACACCGGCTGGCTCTGCTCTCTCGATCTCTGCGTATAGGCGTTCCTCCTTTCCTCTCTTTCCGTCTGCTCCTTCTATGGTCCTTTCATTTATCTCGCTTTAACCACGACGGCCTCAAGCGGCTCTTTCTTACCCAGTGTAAAAAGGCGGGCCTCATCTTGAGCCCCGGCAGGACCGTCGCAATCGAGCCCTTGCGCCCCCTACTCCTACCCACTTTTCCTATTCTCTTTCTACACGGTTTTCCCCCCCATCGGAGGACTCTCCGAACAGTCTTTGCCTGTCTCCTGCCCCCTCGTTTCAAACACGACGCACTCTCCGCGTTACGGTATTCTTTCCTAGTGAATCTAATTGATATTAGAACCGTACACACTTGTGCCGCGTTTTACACTCGCGCTACATGCTTCATACAGTATGTAGCAAAAGTTCCCGGGACCGAGATTGCTGAAATGTTTCATTCGCGTAGCGATGCTTTTGCTTTGAAAATTTCTCCAATTAAATCGGTACAAGTGAACAAGGGTTTTTCATAGACTGGCAAATTCGTCGTTTTCTTCAATGCATAAGCTCACTCTGGTTGGCACATGTGCGAAGGTGTTTCAGCGATGATTTTCTTCACTTCTTCGATATTGTATTTCGAACGAACAAGAGAGGAGGGACCGAAAAGTCAGGGAGAGCCAAATTCGGAGGGCATCGATATACACGATCGAACTCCAGAAAGTCTAGGAACTTTTGTTACACGCTGTATTTACGATATCGCATATTGAAATCCTTCTCCCTCCTCTCTTCACCCATCCGGCAAATTTCAATTCTCCCTTCGGAGGATTCCCAGAAATTCCACGCCGAGAAGTATTACAAATTTCTATTTCACTATACGGTGAAAATACCGAGCGAAAATACGGACGTTCGACGAAAAGGAACCGTTAGTCTTTTTTCTCCCCCGGAACGATTAGTATCGAGAAGTTTCGTCGAAATAGTTCAGAACACGTTGAAATATCAACGGCGAAGAATCTCGAATTTCACCGTAATAGTCGTCAATTGAACCTATCACCAGACCGTGTGTCTCTCTCTTCTTTTTTCCCTCTTCTCCGAGACGCGGAATGCAGCCGACGGCGTATACGAAGGTCCGTATAATACACAGGGTGCTGCGGGGTAAGAGTACGGTCCTGTCGCTGGCAGAGCTCAGCCTGTAAGAGACGACAGCAAGGACGGAGTAGGGGGTTCGTGAGGCGGGAGAGAGGGGGAAGGAGGGCCTGACGAGGTCAC
>NW_017100509.1:4481376-4500305 GCF_001263275.1 Habropoda laboriosa | reverse complement strand
TCGGACTTTCTGGTCGGTAGTAGAACCGACCTTGAGTCGCGCATTATGCGTCGTCCTTGTTGGAATTTCTGGGGCCACTACTGGCCCATCAGCCATGTCTCTGATCATCTAAGAACAGGCCCGATGGACCTTGGTATATGTCCCCTCTACGTCAGGAGGCCCGTTCTGTAGCAGTAGCGATGGGACCAATTTCTCTTCTCTTGCACACACGCACACACCTTATCGATTTTTCAAATCGGTACATCTCGAAAAATAACACAACACGAAGCGTCTTCGAACGTTGGAATTTTCGTACTTTGTCATCTCTACGAGACTTAAGTTTCTCCATAAAACTGACGAATTCTTTGTGAAACGAGTATAGAGAAAATCTGTGATACTGGGCCCAATTGGGTCTAGTCCCAAATTTTCAGGAATATGTAGTACGTAGGTTTGTGTATATCGTTGAAAACAATGTGTGTGTATATGTAGGCGTGTGAAAAAGTGCCTTTTTTTTTTTTTTTTAAAGATATAATTACTTCGATAATTATAAGAATTCGGAAAGGGGTAAGGACGAATTGCTCGGGAATTGCACAAGTATCGGATCGATTCCATCGCTACGCAGCGGAGAATTTTGCCCCACCAGGTTGACTTTGCCTCCGTACCACCTCACCACCCCAAAACCACCGAAGGATTCACGGGGCTTGGGCTCCGCGCGCATATTTCTCGGTCCACACTATTATTGTCGGAGGCTTCGTAGATGCTATCGAGTACGAGCCGGTTCGCTCGCCTCGCGGAAAGAGCCTCTTATTTTTCTCCCCTCCTCCACCTCCTCTTGTTCTCCACCTCCACAAGCTCTTCTTACCTTAATCCTTGCATCTCCCTATGTACCTATCATTTCTTTTTCTCCCTCGAAAGATCAAGAGTCGCTTCCTCCTCGTCCTCCCGTGTGGCACATTCCGATATCTCTTCCGCTTTAGTTTGACTTTTTACGTCACGCGCCGCCACACATGTTCTCCGCAATGTGGACATTTTTTTTCCGTTCCACAACGAATTCCGGTTAAAATAAAGTTGATACGCGTTACATATTGGGCTGTTACGAACACGCGATCTTACTTTCCATGAACACCATTTGCCGTACGAGAAAATCGCGTGTAAGGGTCACTAGCTGGAGGGAGGTTGCTGGTAATCAAATGTGTAACTAAATTACGTATTACTAACGTTTAATCGTTTTCGTCAATTTACCGACTTTCATTTTAAAAATATACCATTGCTTCCAAGATTATTAAAAACCTTCTGAGTTTATTAAAATTTAACGAGTCTCTTTTTTATTCTGTTTGCAAAACTTTTCATTCAGTTGAATACTAATATTTCTATGCATAAAAGAAACTGCAAGTGAAATTTAGACTTTTACTATTTATTAAAGTCTATACAATAATTTGAAATACGTAACGTAAGTGTGATTTGTAGTTTCGTTCGTGCGATAAGGTATCATTTGTGTTTCACTTTTCAACATAACTCCGACATAACGAAAGAGTTAACAATTACGCAGAAAATACTCCACAAATCGATTATATTTGATTCTCGTTATGCTTTCAACTTTTTAATAACTACATTAAAAGAAACCATTACGTCACGTGTTTAGGAATTTGAATTCCGCGCGCCCGCGTGTCTGTGCGTTCGTAAAATCGACGAAATTTACGTAACGCGAAAAATTACACAAGACGAAAGGAATAATAACGAATTAAGTTTACCAAATATTCGTTCGAAATTATTTCTCGAAATATTATTTTTTACGTTATCATATTCAAATTTACGGCACCTATAAATTAATTCATTCACGACTCCTTCTCCTGGCGTTATCATTTTTCGAAAAGAAATCGATGACATTTCGTAAGAAACAATCACCGAATAAATACTTCTCGAATACCGTTTGGTTTTATGGCATCAATCACAGTGTTACGGAATGGGGAAAGTACTCTAACCTCTGGAATTTAGGTTACACACTGTTACCTTAAATAGAGATTAACCCTTTATAACGCCATATGTGCCTCGAAAGTTACATATTCATTTATCCACACTTTACAAACCTCCTTTTATTTATTTATCGCTGCACTATCGCATCGTTGCATTATTTCATTATCACCGATGAGTTTCTTTATAATAATAATTCATTTTTACTCTCCATACATTTCAGGCAAAATGTAAAATTGCAATCAACTGTAATTTTTCGAAGAAAACGTCACGAACGAAGAAAAATTCGGTTACAGAGTGTTAAATGATACTTCTCAAGTTTTCGCGATATCTTTGAAACAGCTTCGCAAATGTAGTTTACTCAGATTTGTCCTATTCCCGGACAATTGCAGCGATAAGAAGAAACCACGACTAATACGACAAATCACGCGTATGTAGGAAACATAAGGGAACGAAGAGGCAAAGTGGTACGTAGCACACACACAGTACTCGTGTATCATTAAGGAATTCCAATTTGAAAAATTTTATTAAGGAATTCCTACGTGGCGAGAGGAGCGGGATCTTCGGCTAAAGGAGGTCATCAGCCTCCGTATTAGAGTCCCGTGTACGCATTTCGATGGAAGATCCACCACCTACAATAGTAATTCCCGCAAAACGATCTCCATCTACATTCGTGAGTTTCTCTCTTTACGCGTCCATCGATCGCCTAATCTCGATACTGTTAAAACTGGAGAAGAATCTACCATTTCGGTACCGGGGAAAAGAGACGAAGTCTACGAGAAACGAGGGAGACCAATTCTTCAGAAGAAAAAATGGTACAGCTTCGAAAGATGAAAAGGACAATTGAACGGTGTAAAAAACGAGTTGAACACGATCGAGAATTGCCCTGACCCATCGTCAGAAAGACAAGATTGAAAATAAAGGAAAAATATTTGTCCACGTTTGTATAACTATTGTTACTGCGGGTGTTGAAGAAAATGAAAGAATTCACGTTACGCGGTTGTAACAGTATTCATCTTCTAGGGGTTGAAGTTTAAGGAAAGAAAATGCCTTTGTACAGAAAATGTGGAAAATTTACTACCGTTGTGTCTCGTTCATATTTACGAATTTTTATTACGAAAGAATTAACATAACTATCACCCTTTGACAGTATAATGTAATTACGAATTAGAGCGAAAATTCATATTTTACACGTATCTTCTCAATAATTACGTCGTGTGTGATTATTTTTAAAGTGCAGTGTACATAACCCTACGTCACAGTTCTGATAATAATATCTCGTCCATTTCTAACTTTCTGCCCAAAAGTCTCTCTCGAGTCGAACCCTTCGTTGTTTAACGCACAGTCCGAGTCTGGCTCGGGATAAACCGTCGAGGGGTCAACGCTCGTATTACAAATGTTTCTTAGAAAATTTGACGAAACCGCGAAAAAATTTGTCTCCATAGCGAAACAGATTTCTAATTGACACTCGCGCAGAGGGTCGAACAAACGAAATCGACGATACGAAAAATTGAATATCGAGAGAAAAACGAAACGAAATTTATCGCGTCGCGTTACAACAATCGTGAAGCCGATTGGCAACCGTATGGTTATTGTTATTGTCAAAAATATTGCTGTTCGTTATTATTACTGGCATCTCGGTAGGCCTAGCTTCAGGGGAGGGGGAGATGGTGTATAGCGTTGGGAGGCTGCAAATAACGATGACGGTGCGTATGTAGTAGTGGTGAGATGGCGGAGGAGGAAGAGCGATTGGAATGCAGCCGAGTGAGGAATTCTGGCCCCTCCCGCATATTTATCTGAGCGCTGCTCGCCGGGGTCCGCGGGGCCCCACTCCGAGCAAAGGGCCCCCTTTTATAGTGCGCCAACTACTCTCCACCGCTCATACCACGGTGAAACGAAGAAAAAGGGATAGATAGCCACAGGGAGCCAGTGTCGGGCCACTATGCGTACGGATCTGTTCAGGAATGGCCGTGGATGTTTTGTAATCGGAGGCATTCGTAGCATTTTCTTCGCCGGCTTGCCGGCGCAACCCTGCCGATTTTTCCAAAGCAAAGCCTTTTTTCTTTTTTCTCTCTCTCCGCCGAATGTTAAGGGCAGCACGTCAATTCTACTGTCGTTTCCTTCTCGTTTATCGTATTCGATAATTTCGACGCGACTAATGCTTGTATTATATACTCGTATCAGAGTAGAGTGAGATTGATTTATTGGATTTTTTTTAGAATGGAATGACATCCGAGGATCGATACGACGCGTTCCATGGAATCAAATGGAATTCGGTGCAATTTTTAGGGAAATGTTATTTCTAATTTCTATCCCTTAAAAAAAAAAGAAAAAGCACTGTGATTTTTACTTAACCGTTACTTACCTACGGCTAACTTAAAATTTGCAGAAAAACAGGAAACACCGACGAGATACAAAAAGTTCATTTATATTTGCATCGTTAGATAAACAGGATTGGACAAAACTTTGCCCACCAGGAATATTCCCACTATTTGCAGCAATATGGGAAAATGTTGTACAACTAAATTTTCACGTTACAAATTTTGGTAATATTTCACAAACTATCCACGTCATAATGCGCTGTAAATTCTTTTCACGTGGGCGGAGGCGTAGAGGAGACTTCAAGGTCGTCTCTATTTTTCTTTCCTAACTGAGATGCTGCATTTTTCTCATCCGCTATTGTGGCGATTTCACCGCGCTATCGCCCAAGGTCATTCAAGGTCAAATTGTGGTAGTAAAATAAATTGCCGCAATGTTTACGTTCGTGGCTGTACTGTAACGTATTATTAGAACGTAAACATTGCGGCAGGACTATCTGTTTACATAAAAGTAAGAGTCAACGAGTTACAGCATTTGCTAGAACAAATCTGGCAACGATAAGACTCATCCACGGTTCCACAATTCCAAAGTATAATAAGCTATTGTAAGTAATTTTGCAAGATACGATAGATAATCCATTTCAGACAAAACATGCAAAATTATATATCTAAAAATTGAAAATATAAAAACTGAAAAGATATTTTTCAAAAATATGCATCTGCAATAAACATCAGCTGTCTAGTAGTGAAAATTGTTTCACGATAGTTAGCGACCTTTAACGATAGAAATCGCCACAAGGCGGTTATCGCACATTGATAAAAAATAGTATTCCATTTGAAAAAGAAAATAGAGACGACCTTGGAAAAAATAAGCTCTTCCCGGTGAAATAAATATGCTTATCTGATTTGAAACTATTGCTCGTGAAATTTCTACGCGTTTATCTTCCAACGAATTCGTAGAAGAACGCCGGGGAGGGGATGTCGATAGTCTAATTGAAATTTAGGCGCACCGGAGGGCACAGAGGTATAAAAGAACGGGGCAGAGTAAGCAGCAGGCTGGGCTTACGTCGGAGAAAAGTATTTCTTTGGCCGGAAAGCTGTTGCCGAACAAAGGCCAAAGGATACAAAAGAGGAATTTCTTGGGGCGCACGTGGCTCCCGGGAGAAAAAGAGAAGAGAGGGGAAAAGAAAAAAGGATCCATGGCTAATGCAAGAGATCGACTATACGCACGTGATCCGCTGCCCCTCTTTCGGTAAATTCCCTTTTCTTTCCTTTTTTTTTTTCTTTCTTTCTTATTTTCAACGCGTCATTTTGTATTTACCTCTGCCGAATATCTCTTCTCTGTTACACATTAATTCCCCGTGAATAAAGTTACAATTACGCGAATACTATGCATCCCCTTCGTGAACGAAATTGTGTACTTGTTGATTTTAGCGAGTAATTCAGTGGTTAAAAAATGGGAAAGGTCGTAATTAGGTTGCAAATTCTCATGCAAATTCATATGTTAGTGTAATTTAAAAAATTGAAATTGTTTTATTCGCTGAATGTTATAACGAGTACTGGATTTTGGGTTTATTTATAAATTTTTGCTATTTGCGGTAATTCGCTTCCTCTTTCAAAAAAGGATCGTCAATTTTTTCGTGAATCAGATATGAAAAATACTTCGAAAACCGAAAGAATGTGAAAGAGATCTAGACATTCGATAGGGCTGCTATACCAATCGTGAGAGCGGCTATGATTTATCCGTCGTTCCATGTACATTTCGACGTTGATAAGATTTGACAGAAATCAAAAGACACCGCCGCAAAATTCGAAGCGTGCGTTACTTAGAAATCTACCCTCTACGATATATGCCGAAAGAAAAATGATCCATGCTGTGCAAGTTTTTGTCAACTTTCGCCTAACACACCTACGGTTATCTTGAAACAAACTCCGCGTCTGGTCGACGTGAGTCACTCGTATCAGAGCGCCTCCAATCCATCAAGTTACATCGGAGATAGTGCAACCTTTACAAGGTTACATTACGAAATTATGCTCTGACGTTTGAAAAAATTCTTTTACAACGTTAAAAATTATCGACAATAAGAAACCTGAAGTAATCGAATTAACAAAGTCACCCGGTATAACATCAATCACAATACCCAACGCAAGATCGTATTAATAACGCTAAAATGAACGAAATGACGGTTCCTTTCGTTTATCTTCAAGTGAAAGTGCCATTGATTCGGAGTCAATGTTAATTCATCCAACGATTAACAGTCGGAGAGACAATCAATTGCATTTTAATCGCGGAGATATTCCGCGATTAAAAGAAGTGGCCCATCGAAAGAATTCGTAGAGAACGACGGCGGCGATTTCAGACACAATGTAAAACATGTTTTCGTGGTTGTATAGATGTCGCGATAACAACTGATACGCCAGCTTAGTATCTCTGGGCTTGAACTACGTATATGTATATTCGATTTTAGATCAAGCATTGGAATTCTACAATTAACAAACTCTTGGCATGCATGAAGATTTTGTTTCTGTTGAAACATTTTATACTAAATTGTTGTGCAAATTGTAAAATTTGAAGTATTTTTAATCATTGACAATGATATGTAGTAAATCAGTGTATAATCATCATCGATAAAATAAGAAACAATTTAAAAAATTTGGAGGGACGACAATTAAACATAACCTAACTTTCCTTCAAATTCATTCTACCAACGTGGAAATAAAAAAGAATATCAGAGTCCTCCGGACCATTCATCGATTTAAAACCTTCGCACAACTATTCGCATCATCAGACATTCTTCCTCGAATCGTAGCACCTAAATAGGCTCCAAAACACTAGTGTCCGTCAGCCGCGACACCAAAGCTCAACTGGCTATAGTCTGAGCCAAATGTATTGGCCGGTCACGTGGTTTTCTCCTCCGTTGCTTCTCGGTTCTACTCTTACCGTTCGGCAGTTAACAGTCGTCCCTTAGAATCTTTCCTTTCCGCTCTTAAACTATGCTTGCCATGCTGCTGCACACACACACGCGCGCTCATACATAAAACTACACGTGAATAGCATGGCGAGAGTAAACAAAACGCTGTGCACTCGAAAAAGATACTGCGCGTGCCATCTGAAATTTCTATAATTATCATCCGATCTTCGTTAAAATAGTACCAGCGGATTGGCGAGGTTCTCCCAATGAAAATAACTACAAACACGACACAAATCGGACTGAATTTAACAATAATTTCAAATCACCCCACAAAATTAGTTTTCGCTATTCAGGGTAGATAAATTGATTAGTAGTAAAACTCATCCGATTTATGCCGTGTTTCAGTTCATTTTCTTCGGGAGAATGTCGCCAATTCGCAGCTGCAATTTTCATAAAGATAGGAGAAAAATTCGACCGATTGAAACTTTTCAAATTGAATAATTCAAGTACCGCGTCTCGTCCGTCGTCGCTCAACATCACTACGTCTATCCCCAAGAAGCATATCACCAAAAAAAAAAAGAGCCAGATAAAATAGGTGTACGTACATTCCTCAGATACAAGACGAAGAGAGAGAGCATATTGCCACCAGAAGTGAAATAAAGATCGCGTTGGAAAAACAGATACGCCCATGCGCCTATGACGTTGACCTGTTGCACTACACATACACGGACCTCGCTTGGTAGGGAGGTACCGCCTGGCGTGGAGAAAAGCCGACGTAGGAGAAATTCACATGACTGGGCCAATACATTTGGCCCCGACTATAATTATAAAATAGGAAAACGCGCCACTGTCGGCGGGATCTCGAACGAACTACTGCAGGCACACTCTCTCACAAGGTAAGTTTCCACCAGGGAATTGTTTTCCAGCAGTCGCAAAAGGAATGCGCGCCAGGTGAAGCTAGCATGACGACCGGCCGTATAAAGGTGCGTTCACATCTGGCATGCGTTAGGGTTGCGTCGACTGGTTCGCCCAACGATGTGCACGACACGAAGAAACGAGTCTGCGCATACAGACGTCCCGCTACGGAGGGATATGCGAGCGTACTGTGTCTGAGGGAGGGGAGGAGGGTAGGGCGAGAGAGCGGGCAGGCTGCGGTGGTGAGCGAACGATGCTGATATGAATGGAATGCGATGCCATTATCGTGGTGTACATACCGATAACTCGATGCCCCGTTCAGCGAATGAAGGTGTCTGCGCAAACTGAGCAAAAACTCTTAACTTTGCAACAATCCTATCTTCTCACGCGAAACGCATCCTCGATGCGTTCTTTTCCTCTTTTTCTTTCTCTCGCTGCTTTTTTTCTCCACCGCATTTCTCCACGCGAAAAATCGAGATTCGAACGGGGGGGGGATATACGAAGAGAAATTTTCAACATGCTTCAGGAAGACACGATTTAACTAGGGAATATTGGATCGTAAGTTCAGCGATGTTTATACGATGGTATTTTTCAAATTGCTGGTATTAATTAGTTTCTTCCTAGTTCACTTTTTAACTGTTGCTACTTCATGTTACTGCTTTCACTTTCTTTAAATTAGTGGATAGATTATTTACCACGTCGAAACCACAAAATACTTATACTTGTGCAATTACAATTTTGAAGCATTTTTTATATTATAATAAAAAGTTATCAACAGGAGACTTTTTATCGTTGCTGTGTAACTTTGTCCAAGCATAATACTCAATATATAATGTATTACCACAGAAGTACTGCAATGTCAAGTGAAAGAAAGAATTCGATAAAAAGTGTCCTTGAAATTTTTCAGAAAATGAGAAAGTACGTATTTGGACAACATGATCTAAAGTTAATCTGAATGACACCCGGGTCAGCGATATGCCAAATTCTGCTCATACCTTACTTGCTACGTTTAACATTTTTACATACTTATACGTTGTAAATAAAAAAGTAATTATAAATGTTATTTTCACATGTTAGTTTCTTTTTCATTTTTCACGTAAATACAAGAATATAATATGTTAGTATTTTTGTTTTAAATAATAACCTATCATTACTACTTAATAAAAGCATAAAAAACGCTATTGAAGAATACACAAATCAACACTATGTTAATACCAACTTCTGACACTTACTGGGAGTTATCAAGGTCAGGTTGGCATTACTGTACAATTAAACGAATAGATATAAAATCGCGTTGAATAATAATTAGCTTTGTTAAAAACCTAATTACATACAAATTCGAATACTGAATGAAGTCGAACTTATCGTATCTGAGTTGAATGGAAATCTATAATAAAATCAAATATTCTATTTAGCGTATATAGTGTTTTTATTTGTTACATGTTTTGGAAATCTATCGTTAATTCTTCTATTAAATCGCTATGAATCGCCGTGAATTTTCACCCTTGGACAGTTCACAAGCATTCCACAACCGCCCACCTTAGGAATTCCATGTTGGTAGGCTGGTAGTATGGCGCGTTGGTGGGGGAGTTAAGCCCAAGGGCGAATGGTCCCGGTATGTACCCATTGCCCGTGTATCACGTCGTAACTTTATGACACGTCAATAGCTATTGAGGGTGCAGAAGCAAGGCGCTAGCAACTCACATGGCCCGCAGAAGTGCGCAGATTCTGTCACCACAACAATGTGATTTCTAGGCCTTGACTTCTGGCTCGGATAGTCGATTTTTTAGCATGGAAAAATGGCTGATTAACTTCATTTGAAGATAGTAAAGCTAGTTAACGCGGTAGTTATAAATAAGCATAGAAATAAAATGTACAGTTTTCCTAATTAGAAAAAGATAATTTTCACATTTGTTCCTTACAATTCCTTTTTAATTGTAACATAACCTAATTGTCAGAAATATCTTGCTCATTACATAAGTGAGTGAAACTTTAGAAGATTCTTCTCTTTCAGATAGAGGCTTCAAAAATCTTATTATCACAATTCCATAGAGTATTGTCTTATTATTAATGTTCGATTATTGCCAACCTAAAAACGCAAAAATTTCGTCTACTCTATCGTGCGATAAAACGCAAATTTTCTCGATTAAAAACCGAGAAAACAAAAGGCATTCTTTGTGCACGTTTCAAAGAGGTGACTATATGTCCACATTTTTGTGCCACTCTTCCGAGAAACACAGCGTGGAAGAGGTTAGAAATTCTGACAAACGCAGGTGACATGCGTATCGCTTTACGGGGTTCCCCCTTTCGGAGAAATCGGCACCTGATGCTCGTGCATTCCCTTTCAACGAATATCGAGCATTATATCGAGGCAACAAGAAAGAGATTTGTTAATCAACTATAAAAATGACCGGATAATGTCGTCGAAACGTAATTTGGATCGTGACCGTACGAACGAATTATGTCACGTGTGAATGTTCAATACACGTACGAAATGAATGTTGTTCGGTGGTTCATTGATGGCGATAACGGGTGATCTTGAAGATCGCGAAAAGTTCTTACGGCATTGTAACATTTGTACACTTTAACGAATTAAAATGATTCGATCTCCGCGATAACATCGCCGCATACCGTAGATAATTTAGATAACACTTTGACGCAAATTACATTACAAATATCGATGTATCGGTATGCTGGTTGAATTTTTTTTTGTTGAAATATCTAAGAGTGGTAACTAACATTTCTCTTTTTTCCTTCAATTTGCGTCAATTTTTACGCAAACACGACGATAAACAGTAGCCAGATCTGAATCTTGGATACGTCATTTAGCTGTTCTTCTTCCTATCGCCCGTGGCACGTACGCAACTCAGAAGAAAACGTAAATAACCGAAGGGAATAAAAATTGAGAAATTTGCAACAGCTTCGTACGAACAACGATGAAATTTTTTACGCAATGATAAATTATATCGCTGCATCGATCAGAGTAGTTTTCTCGAAACTTGACACTTTTTTAAAAAAATCCATTTTTTTGCATTTTGTGAAAATTTGAATTTTCGAAATTAAGATTTCTATTATTTTTCACAAAAATTGCCAATAATAACCAGCCATATATCTTTTTTTGTTTCACCATTTTTCCCACACTATTATTTTCCCTGCAAGCTTCAATTATAGTTACACTGTGTACTCTAAATTACAAAATTGACTCGTCCCTGGGTACAATTATCGACACAGGAAACGATAGAAATAAACAGAGAGTGGCGTATGAGAGAGAGAGAGAGAGAGAGAAAGAGAGGGGGAAAAAGGAAGAAAAGAGAGGGAGAGAAAAAAAGAATGGAACGGAGGTAAAGACACGAAAAGAACGATGGAAAAACGAAGCGTGTAATTCCGGCGGGTGTCTAAAAATAATCGGTTACAAAAAGAAATAATAACCCGGGTATGCATATATCTGTTCGCCGGGTAAAAGCGTCAGCCTATTTATGTATTGCCCGGTAGAGGTGGAATCCCGATCTCTTCGCGTGGTCGTTAACATTGTTTGCCCCTGGAAGAGAGCCGAAGGAATGTGGAAAGCTGCGTCGGCAAATGGCGAGCAACAACGCTGTAAGCCTGATCGCACTCTCTATTTTCTTCTACGGTATTTCAGAGGCGAACCCTTTACACCAACGAGAGACCGCATCCGCGTGCAACAATTTCATGCAAAATTTCTCCCTTCCCCTTTATAACCCTCAAATTCTCTTCGTATTCAGTCTACACTTAATATTCACCCGGTATATAATATATCTCACGTTGGAGTAATGTGTTAGATTCGTGAGGTTAGGTTAGGTTCATTTTTTATTTGAATGAAATTCGTAACATTTGCTTATAGGTTATGTGGTATATGTACGTCATTCGACAGCTTTAGGAAGCTCAGATTTATTTTTTTGATATTTTCAAGTATTGTTGGTTTACGAAGCAGTTTCCCCAAATTGAAGGAAGTAAAAGAATTGTCAGAATGAATAATGTGCTCTTTTAATTCATTTGTAAGATTATATACTACTCTGAAATCTTGATTTCTGATTGGCTTGGCTCACCTTGTTCTTTTCCAGTAGAAATTTGTGTTTTCAGGACGTACGAAGTTTTATTGTCGTATAATGTCCAAATTTTTATGCCGTATTTGGCTGGTTTTGCTTGGTATATACTGTTTGAAGGGACAACGACCCCGAAATCCCACTAACTGTTCGTCTACAGTTACGTTTTCATCGGAATAATATAATTTCGGAAGAACTCCTCCTAAATATCACTCATCGTCTTTTTTGGTGAAAATCTTTATTGTCAAAACGAATGACGAAACTGCGATCGGTATCTGCATCCCATAAACTTTTTGTACATACATTCTCCTATGTTGTCACGATAAATACATTCAACATTTGTCATTTTATTTTGAATCGTCGAAACGAATATAAATTACGCCTGGAGCACTTTTCATAATATTTTTTAATGTCACTCGACCTTGTTCTGCGGGAGGATCAAATTTCCACTCTATGTTTCCATCTTTTGACTGAATACTCCTTGCATTTGTAACTAGCTGAACGTTAACAACTTTAGTATCAGAACTTCCACTATCAATTGAAACATACTACTTGCACTGCTAACCGAGAAACGTTGGAATTTTGAAAAATTTTATTTGCAAAGAAATAGGTTAGAAAACGACAAAACTGTTTTTTCATAAATAACCAATTTGTGAGTGAATGAAATTTGTCACGGGCAGGATTAACAAAACCATAACGAACAACGGGAGAGAAAAAATATTCGCGACACGTCTACGTAAAATATGGAAAAAAAGTCTCTCGAAGTCGAGAAAGAAATTGCATTTCGTCTAGTTGGCTCTCGTTCATTGCCGGCAAACTTGAACTTGCTGCGTGTACATATGTACACGTTTTGAAAGAAAAAGCACGCGACAGCAGCGGTACAAGAATATGGGGAAAGAGGAAAAATGCGAACAGTCGGCCACGTCGATCGATATGTAACGATAATATTCTGCATTCCACAGGCATCCTCTTTCTTTTGCCGCGCGAAGGAGCGAACGGTGTAGTCGATTCGCAGCACCGCGGGGCATCATCCCAGAGTATCGAAGGACAGTAGCACATCCGCTCGTGCACATGATCGTACACCCTCGGCAGTCCTCGTAGCTCTTCGTGGATTCGTTCGTGGACCGCCTGGGGGCCCTACGAGCGTAACACCGGTAGCCACTACACCAAAAGGGTCGCACTGGCACGGGAACAGAGAGAAAAAAGAGAAAGACAGAGGGACACAGACGCTGAGAGGGACGAAACGAAAGAAGCAGTCGAGGACGGAATATCCAGGGCCGAGCCCCAGGCCCAAGAGAGGACAGGCCAGAGACCTGTAGGAACTGGCATCTTTTCTTCTATAGATGCATTTAAACTTGAGAGAACAGAGAGTACACTCGCTATTGCGATACGATCAATATCCCTATCGTGTATATTCTTTTCACGCCGTTATTTTTCTCTACGTTCAGTTTATCCTAGCAATATTACTCTTAACCCCAACAATCATGTCATACAAGATATTCCAATCTCGTAAATCTCATCTGTAACACAATTTCAACTTTCATCGATGAAATAATACATTTCAGAAACGAAATTTTACAATCGAACCCCGATACCAGAAGACCAAAAGTGGATTCAGTCTGGAAAGCAACGTTGTTAAATGTACAAAAATTGAAAAGGTAACTTTATCAAGGATTCAATGGAGCAAAATTAAAAATCACGCGCGAGCGAGCCATATAAGCTGCGAGGCACAGAATAGCTTGGAAACTACACGGTGACCACTAAGTTAACTCCATCACTAGCGGAGCTTTTCTCTCTCTCTCTCTCTCTCTCTCTTTCTCTCTCTCTCTCGCCACAATGCCACGCACTAACTTCTCTCTCTCTCTTTCTCTCGCAGCTCACCGCTACCTTGCACGCCGGACCCGGAGGAGACGATGGAATAACAAGACGGCGTTGGGTGAGCAGAGAAGGAGAGGAGAGGAGGGGAAGTGAGTGGCAGGGGCCAGCAAAGACGTGAAATCAGGGGCGAGAAGAAGGACGGAGAAGCGGGGAAGAGGAGTGGAGAAAGGATGGAGAGGGGGATAGGGTTCGAACGGACGGGAGACATTCCAATCTCTCGTGGCAAGCGTGGCTGTTTGCCTGCTTTGCTTCGCTTGCTTGTCTGCTTGCCCGCTTGCCATGATACTGTCGTCCCCAAAGCCGGCCCACGCTACATCCAATGGCACACGGACATCGTAACCGCGTGTAATCTTACGACGCAATCGTTATAATTCTTTACAACGATACTCTTCTTCTAATTATTGTGAACAAATTCTTGAACGTATTAGAAAGAAAGCAAGCAGTCTCTCGTTCTCGATAGAGTCGAATTTTGTGATACTGCACATTCGGAACGATTAACAGCCAAGTTACGTAACGCGACTTTAACGTGTATTTCGTTCAGCAGATATACACACGTACCACACACGCTTCCTTTGCGAGGAAAACTTTCTGTCTGTTACAACGTGTTCAGAATTTCGTTCCACTGGTTACACCGATGACGATGTCAATGACTGCGACTTTAAGAACCCTGGAACCGTTATCACGCGTATGAGCCATTCCACGTCAAATCGCACTAAATTACGGTCATAGTCATCGATTTGTTTTCAAACTTGTAGTATCTGTTGGTAGCCTCGAGGAGTGTATAAGAGATGTTCAGTGTTCAAGGTTTGAAAAATTGATCTATATATATCGTTGCTTGTTAAAGCTGACGCTTTGTAATTGCGTTTACTTTGAAGCTGACAGAATGATCTTTTCTATTAGAATTTTACTTGATACGTATAAAATTTCATTTACTATTAATGAACGTATAGTATTGCCAGATATTCAGTGTCACTTTAATACTTTTAAATTAACCCAGTTGGTTCCTATTTAACGAGAGTTCCTTACTTCGTTTTACGCTACTAGTGTAAATGAGAATGATTGGGACAGATCATTGATGAGAACTGGACTATCAAGACACACGTGACGATCAATATTTCGAGGTAATTAATTTGTATAGAATGTGCGTTTGCAATTGTACTTGGTCCGAATCACTTCCGGTTGAGAGTGTGTACACGTGTACGGCGACAGAAGGAAGTTACAGAAAAAAAAAAAAACGAAAAAAGAGAAAAGGAAAGAACCAAGTGAGGTGGGAAAGCGAGGTTAGGTCAATAGAAAAAAGAAAAGGGCAAGTTTACAGAGTCCAAGTTACAACACCTCAAACCTATCACTTATTATAAAAAAATGATCACTCTGAGAAAAGTAAAATTTTCAATATTTGAAAGACAAATATCTTTCAATTCACACTTCGCATCGTTTTTCTTCCATCCTCGATGGAAGCTGCAAGCTTAATTACCGATCCGGAATATGCGATAGATTTTTTTCAAGCCTGTCGGTATTAGCTTCGAGAATTTCAGTGGGAATATCTCGCGAAGAAGTCGTGGGAAAGCGAAAAATCCACGACTGAATTTCCACGAAAGATCCGAACTATACAATTTAAAGCACCGAGAGATCCGCAACTTCCTCCGCCGGTGTCATAATCGGTTTTGTATCTATCCGTGCGAGACAACGAGCGGTACGAGACCTGAGCGGGCAAAAATAAATGGCAATTAAAATTCCGCTCGCATCTCGCTACCTCGTAGAGAGTCGTGAGGCGTCGCAGAAACGAGAGGAAAGAAGGCGGCGTCCGCTGCACGCCGAGAGCAAGTGAGAAAATCTGACGGAAAAGGGAAAATTATGAAAATACAAATGTGAACGATAGGAAGAAAAAAATCTCAACAATGTTCCACTTTGAACCGAAATACTGTTTTATCAGGGTGTAGAAATGAATTTTTTTGGGTACAATTCAAATTTTATTTAAAAACAACCAAAACAGATTAATCGTCGAAATAATTTTTATATTACTGTTGATCATCTTTCGCCATATTTCTGGCAGCTTGCGAATACTATCGTGATGGAAACTCGGTGATTATGCGAATCCAGTTAGAAAGAATTTATTTATACATCTAATATTTTCAATAATTTCATAATTTCCACCTTTTTCATTTTTTTAGATTAAGCACACTTCCCGTTTGTGGACACTTGTTGAATGTGGACGAAATGTAAACAGTTACTACAAAATTACTGAGATTAAAAGAAAGTGACAAAGTTTTGAATCTTGTAGTGTAACGAGCACATTTATTTTCAGCGATATTATTAGTCACGTTAATACTCCATTCATAACTACATGCTCGTGGATAACAATGAAACGATTTTATCAGCTGCTACTTTTGAAACTTAACCTGTGGAGGCTCCGTTTTGCAAGTTGTTTCTATTGTAATTGCGGCAAGTGGTTGAAAAGAGGCATTGAAACGCAGTAAACAGAGCAAGAGCTGGTAAGAACGTTTGTTTTTTAATTGGTGCAAGATATTTTTAGTATAATTTCTGTTCACCCCAGTTTGCGGAACTTTAAAACATTGTATCTTTAAACAAGTACTTCTAAACATTGTGCCAATTAGTTTGTTGTATACAAGTATTAGATCTCGGATAATGATACAAATTTTGAGCGTTAAAATTGTGAAAGATTATTAAAATTGCAAGAGCAACAGATACGAACAGTTTAATTTTCGCTATTTTTTCTGCAGTATTTTCCATTTCCGTTAATATATCTTCAGTTTTCTCATTCTCAATTTCTGTAACCCTTGTATAATTAATTTTCGTAGTATCGATAACGCACGTTAACAATACTGATCTTATAAAATTCACAATCTATATTACTGCAATATCGAAGTTTGACTTCAATGAAAGTTAACTTAAACTCACATACATATATACACAATTTCAAATATCCCGCTTATTTTCAATAACAGAAAAACAATTTTCTCCAGACTTCGTATAAGAGTTTTTTCAAACGAGTCTACATACTTCCATCGTCGCGACAAGATAACCGAGGTCAGGATGAATCCGACGACCTATAATACCATGACCTTCGCGTGACCTTGGGAGTAAAAAATTCACAAAAGCTGGGCAATCGATGCGAACAGCGAAATAACTACGACAGCAACATCAACAATAACGGGAGTACACATTACGTAAGAATTACTAACAGAACAAAAAAACGAGATTGCAATTGAAATTCTCCACTAAACTAACGTCTTACCTATAACCAGATATAATCAGACGATCGCAAGACACACGATGCAACAATTGAGGAGTTTCGTATGCAACAGTACGGTAGCCTATGATGAGACGCGATTAACCACGAATTATTCATTGTTCGACAGAGAATGGAGATTCTCGCGAAAGGGAAGGAGAAAGAAGAGGCAAGAAGCAAACGCAGATAGAGAGAGGGAGGGAGGGAGAAAAAGTGAGGAGAGGGCCATTTGCATCGGAATGCAAGTCCTGGCTGAGCCAGAGCTGTGTGTGCTTGAGAGAACGCGTTCACGCACCGCGTGCATCTCTACCCAACGCAACGCGTGAAATTTCCAAGGAAGGAAGCCAGCACGCGTTTCCTCGTAGCGAGCCCTTGCGAATCGCGAGAACCCATATCCCCGCCGATCGATTACCTTTCGGTACGAGTTACGCGCCGTTCCTCCGCGGGGAACGCCACAGAACTTCCGTTCTATCCAAGAACCGTAAGTCCCGGCGTCGAGTATTTTTCGTATTGCGAAACCGAACACGACGGTGTATAGGAATAAACGTCGAAACGAAGATGGACAATGTAACACTTTGCGATAATCTCGGGGTAACGAGATTTAGAGGGAATTTTCGTGTTTGGTATCGCGTGAACCTTTCGAGTGTAACAGATGAGATTATTGGGATTCTTAAGCGGCGCAGGAGAGAGGAGAAGAAATTGAGCGAACGATTAGAAAAAGATCGAGTAAATGATCTTGTTTTTTTAATAGGATTAATCTTTTTAAAAGGATTACAATCCTTTAGGATTTTTCCATCCTTTTAAGTGTATTCTATAATACAAGTGGAAGTAAGAGAACGTATAAGTTGACAATAACTGTAATTATTTATATTAATTTTCCACAATTGTGATGAAAAATTGTACTGCAGTAAAAGCAAGTTAGAGTTTCTCAACGAACCCTGTAAACTACGTTTGTTTTATTATTATTTTACTTATATCTATTCACAGAACAACAGATCAAAACGTATCATATATGCACACTAATTTTTTCTTCTTCTTTATCACTGTTGAGCACCATTAAACAAAAGCGTTTTCTTTCTGGTAAAGTATCCTCATCTTCTGAGCTATCTTCTGCAGCATCTTGACCTCTGCACTCTGCTATCTCCAAAAAATCTGTTACTTTCGTTTATTTACTTTTGCCAAGCATTTGTGAAATTCTCTCCTGAATTTTGCGCTTCTTTCAGTGAAAGGATCTGTATTTGGAGAACTCTAGTTGTTCAGCTTGTGCCTTCCTGTAAGCTTCTTAGGGCAAAATTTTCAGCTTCAATTTTTCATCTGTGCTACAAAGTCCTCCATATTAATTTGGTCCAGCTCAGATGCCATTTCTAATTAATGTACTTTATCAGCCTCTTCTTCTATCGGTGATTCTTGAATATCTTCAGGATTCATACTGTCAAAATCTTCCCCTCACAGAAATTTAGCAAGTTTCATTTAATAACAACGAGAACAGTCACCGATACCTTTTTCCCTAAGTTACCATTTACACTAAAATTGACCAAAAACAGCCATCAAGTTTAAATCTCCAATTTCTATTATCATTTTCTTCCTGTTACACGAGAGATCTACGATACATATTTCTCAAAGCTTGCAAACTCGAAATTCC
>NW_017100509.1:4478988-4481331 GCF_001263275.1 Habropoda laboriosa | reverse complement strand
AAAGAAGACTCGTAGCCTTTTCCATCGAAAAGTACGAGACAAGTGGATGTTTAGTCTGCAAAGTGATTTCCCCTTGCTTCGCGAAACGCGCGTTCCACAGCCGCCGTCAGAAAGTCTCCAGACAATCTCGAAACTAGAAACGAGCCGCAAGCCAATCTCGAAAATCGACGATGACATCATGCAAGCAGTATTTCGACCGAAATAAATATACCGTACATCGACATTCCCCCACTTCCTGTCGGCTTCCGTCCCTTCTCGCGACATCGCGCACCAAAATTTGCCCGCGGACATTATCTAACTTGGCATTTACACTTTTGGAAATTCGCGGAACGCGAACGCACGCGCTCGCCGCCAGATCAATGCAATCGTGTATTATTGAAACGATTTTTCGAGAAGACCCGCCGCGAGGAATTCCAAGGTAATTGCATAAGCAGTTGGGAAATATTTTTGGTCCAAGTATGAATTGCCTCTGCTGGTTTCACCGCGTTTGCAACAAAGAGTAGTGCGAAACTACGACGATTAAAATTGAAGCTTCGGTTGGTCGTGGGTAACGATTCTTGCAACGTTTAATTAGAAATAAATTTTTCTAATTATTTTCGTGATTCGCATTTTATTCGCATTTTTGTGTGATTGTTATAATATTTATAACGACTTTTTTATCATTTTACTATTGGGTATTTAAATTTCATTTAAAAATTACAACTTTTATTTTAAATTTTCATTTATTAACTATTTCGTGCTCTTTTTACTGCAGTTATTTTCAAAATTACACACTTATATCTACTCTCTAATTATTATGCAAAACAATTGCACATTTTCTTATAAATGTAAGGACAACGTTAAAATGTACCTTGCATTAGGAAAAATAAAAGAAAAAAAAAAGCTAGAGGAACCGTTAAAATCTCCAAAATATTCAAGATCAATATCATACCAGCAATCTTTGTATCTGAATTAATTTAAAAAAACAGATACTATAAATTTCACAGCTGCAAATTTCATTAGAAACACACATATGCGTTCCACTGGTCCACGAAAGGGTTAAAATACTATGTAGCTGTTTTGTCAGAAAACCCTAGAAATTTCTAACATTATTAACATTGAAATTGTAGAAATTTGCAAAATAACAATTGCATGTTTTTGTACGTGTGTGTGTATGTGCAACGAAGAAACAAAATGACAAAAGATTCGACAGAATCTCGACTAATTCACACGACTTTCGGTTCCGTTTCACACATGTACGTGCAGAAGAATATACGTCAACTAATTACATAGTTCGGTTACAGTGATAGGATGAAAGCTACGGTACGTAAACTCATCGAGACTCGCTTTTCAAATGATGTAACTGCGAAACACAGGCAGCCTGAAATAACTCGAGAGCGGAAAAACTAGTTAATCCGGTGTTAATCGTTCGATCCGGTGACAAATATGAATGCTGGCTGGCTGAAGGGGCGCGGCGAGTGACCGGAAGTAACATGATTTCTCACAAAATAACATCCTGCCTAGAGTTCCCACCGTCCCTCATTTAAAAGTTCATCGGTCCCTCCGCAGCTTGTAATCCCAACTAACGGAGGTTCATTGGCACAGGGGTTAGACGAGAAGAAATATTTCTACATCCACTCGAAATGATATTCACTTTCCGATACCATTATCGCGATAATTATTGTCTTTCGAGTGGAAAATTCCACGCTTGAGCATTTTTTGGAGAAAATTCCACGCTTGAGAATTTTTGGAGAAAATTCCACGCTTGAGAATTTTTGGAGAAAAATTCCACGTTTGAGAATTTCTTCGAGAAAAATTCCACGTTTGAGCATTTTTAGAGAAAAATTCCACGCTTGAGCATTTTTTGGAGAAAATTCCACGCTTGAGAATTTTTAGAGAAAAATTCCACGCTTGAGCATTTTTTGGAGAAAATTCCACGCTTGAGAATTTTTAAAGAAAAATTCCATATTTGAGCGTTTTTGAAGAAAAATTCCATATTTGAGCGTTTTTGAAGAAAAATTCCACGCTTGTGAATTTTTAACACGTAGGCAAATATACATATATGTTGATATTACGAATTCATTTTTAACTCATTATCGCCATAATTCTTGTTTTCGGAGAAAAATTCCACGGTTGAGCATTTTTACACGTAGCAAGCATACGTACTGATATTATGAATTAATTTTTAATTCACTACCGTAATAATTTCGAAAATGAATTGACGCAAAGAAAAATGTTAAACACGAATTCCGAACTAAATACGAACAAAGTACCATGTTTTCAATTATAATTAGCGGTTCCCTTTTATCCGTAAAATTGCGCTACAAACTTACGAATCTCCTTCGTACGAACAGTTTACGTGAG
>NW_017100509.1:4471401-4478962 GCF_001263275.1 Habropoda laboriosa | reverse complement strand
ATTTAGAACTTACCTCGAGTACGTCCTGTGCGGTCTGAAGATATTCTCTAAGCATGGCCTCCTGAATGGCACGCCACTCTTGCCTTGGATCTTCGAGTTGTGTCGTCTCTGAAACGCGACCAATTAAAAAGAAAATAATTAGATACACCTTCGACCTTTCACAATTCTTCACAGTTATATATTTCTATTATACGCTATCGCAGAGTATCGAATTAACTTCCCGCAGGATTATACATTTGTTCAACTATTTACCAAAGGGTGAGATTGGAAAAATATTCAAAATATTGAAAAACCAATATTTCACCTTCTCTATGAGTACGATAAAAAATTCTACTCCACAACTTCCTATGTAAAAATAGAAAAAATAATTTACACGTCAAGTTCAGCAGAATATATCTCACACAACAGAAAAATTTATAACTCACAAATCGCGTTATATTATTAAAGAACGATTATTATTTTAATATCAATAAATAACGAATAGTGTACGTATAATACTCACGATTGACATGATTAATGTAGTATGCACCCACATGCTTATCGTAAGCTTCCTCCCACCCAAGTGGAAGCTCGTTTCCGATACAGTCTGCAAATGTTTGAGGTTTTGTATATCTGTAATTAGAAGAAAAAGAGATCTTCAAGAATTTGCAATGGCAAACAACATGTTTCAGTTATAACGTTGTTGCCATACTCTCAATTAATATTTCGATCTCGTTATGTATTTTCTTAATCTCGAAACAATTCCATCGAGTACAATATTATTATTAAAAAACCACGTGTTAATTTTTCTCTTATTTATTCGACAATAAATCTTTGCTACAACGTCAAGAGAACAGAGACAAACGTATTAGCAACAATTTTGTTATATTTAATTAATAATTTAAAAGGAATAAATATTCGTGGTATTTTAAATCGAACGCTTATGTTGTCATAAATCGATAGCAATGAGATCACGGAATGCTGATAATAAGGATATGACGTAATTTCAAGATACTTCTAAGGATTGTAGAGGGAAACTCGCGAAAGCAGAAATGAATCTTTGTACCAGAAGTTTATCGAACAATGAAACATCGTTATATTAAGATTGACTGTTTCGTTTCGAGTGCAACAGGTGTCACTAATTTAATTTTGCCAAATTTCGCTACTTCTTCCATGAATAGAACACGATAATTCTACGGTACTTTTTAACCTGTTAACTAACCTCACTTCTCAAACAAAAATTGAATCTCTCTAAGTGTATAATTAAAAATGAATACAAATTATAACTAATTGTTTCATATTTTAAGAACTGATGAGACCAATGACGAGTTTTCCCCAGTTAAAAAGTTAAGCTAAGTTTTGTACTTCCACTGAACTATCTGGTGTACAAATTAATTCGGTGCCTTCCTTCACAAATTTCAATCTTCGTTTATAAAAATATCCAAGATAATTTTAACGTTGAAAATTATTTCCGTTATTTTGGGTCACCATTTTTCCATTTATCAGGTGACTCGCGAATTTCCTCTCTGAAAAAATATGGCGGTTTTCAGTAGATAAAGTCGTCGAGACTTTGTGAAAAAAAAAAGGCACCGAATTAATTTCAACACCTGATATATAGATCGTGTATGCTAACTGTGGATGAATTTACTCTCTCCGCAACCGTGAACAGAAGTACAGGATGGTCTGTGTAACTTGAAACTAAACAATATCTCGAAAACTATGCGATTGATCTTAATCGTCATGGTATCGTGGGTTATGTAATATGCGTTAGGATTATTTTCCAATTACTCATCGTAGGAGATAGAACTGGAACGTTGTTTAAAAATCTTTTTAATAAAAGCCTCGATAAAATAAATTCTTTCCGTAATTTATTAGGCCGAATATGAAATAATTTATTATTTTTCAATAAACAACAACGACAATGACTAGTTTGGCCTAATTTCGTCCGTATTTTCACATCCTACATTTGTATGCGCAGTAGTGAATTTGTATCTTGCATACCAAAATAACCTAATCTTTGGAGGCCAACGACCAACTAGAGTTTATCAGTATGAAAGTAAAATGTAATCGTTAATCGACAGAGAGGCACGTGAATACGAACAAAAATACATAATATGTACAATGTAAAACATCGATGTTTCCATTTCCTAACTGTTTTTTACTATTCCATTTTAATCTATCTAATTTTTAGCACTTTGCACGACTGCTCTTTCTTACCTTCAAAATTTTTCATAAAAATCAAAAATCTGTAGTAAATGAAAAAGATTAGAATAATTCTCTATTTTAAGCAGTATGTGTATAAAGTAAGTGCTCCAAGTTATTTATTCGTTACTTCGTCGAATTTCAATTTAATTAAAAATTTACAGCTAAAATCTTACTTCTACCATCATTTTAGAAAAACTGTTCACCGTTTAAGACCGAAACTATAGTCAAGTTAAAATTGATTCAAGCTTAACAATTGTACAATAAAGCTCGATTATTTATTTAGCTACTTTTACCGATCGTTTCTTCTTTGTACTTAAAAATCTATCAATTATCGTCGTTCCATTTTACACTTTACACAATCTATTAATTTTTTATTCAAAGTTTCAGTTCCCTCTGAAATTCTCTGTTAAAAAATTTCCCTTGGAAAGTAAGTGGGTAAAATTTTGGAATTCTTCAGAAATTCGGTAATTAATATTTCTCTATCGCGAAATTACGTAAAATATAGAAAACGTTGAAATCTAAGGACTTTGTCTTTCTATACGTGTGACATTGGAATATATATTTCATTTTCAAAAGGTGAGATAATTTATTTACCGATATATCACTTCGTTAATGTAATATTCAAATTTTTCTTATTTTATTTCCATCACATACACACTCCCTGTATGTCAGTATGCATTACTATGGAACAGGAACACTTCATTTCACACAAATTGTGCGTATACCCTGTTGGTACAGCACAATCTATCGTACTATAATCAAACTTATGTAAATTACTTCTATTATTAGCCTGGAACGTTGCAGAAAGTGTGTTACTAGTACAAAATACTCAAATAATGGAAATTTCCCTGTACTTATGTAATTATGGTACACATTCCACTCTGACGTGTTACTTTTAATCGCAATAGACGTTTCCGCGAAAATGAGCATTTCGTCATTTGTCCAGTGAGTAAAATACGCTACAGGAAACGTACAATAATTAAGTCATCCCGCGAGGCGAAAAATATTTTAATAAATATCCAAAGAAATTTTATAGCGACGACATAATAATCTTACCAAAAGGAATTAAAAAAAGGCGTTTACTCGTATTTTTTCTCAAATTTAAAGGTCCCTTGAAAATCTTCGTCTAAATTATAAAATTCCATAACCTACAAAATGGCAGATAGTTGCGCCCTCGCGTGCCCATCGATAATGCACGAACGACGTACGTACATAATGCCAAAAATCAATCTAAAACGTTACAGCAACTTATCGCGAACCATTTCCATTGCTGCGACAATTTTCCAACGTACCTACGCGACTTCTAATAGAAACATCTATCGAACGACAAACGACAAAAGTAAGGTTATGTTAACCTACAACAAAATCTATCTAACACAAAACACTTCCATTAATACCCACGTTTAAACGGGCTCTTCCTTTCGACAAACCATCGAAACGGCCGTAAAATGCTCTAAAATTTCAAACACTGTCGACAACTACCGACATCCTGCACTCGGCAACTATGGCAAACGATTCAAAATACCGGTCGATATTACACAATTTCAGCGGCAATTCCTTAATTCCTTTTCCGCTGCGTGATTCACGTTTTTAATGTGCCCTTGGCCTTATCGCGGCGTTGTCCTACAATACGCAGGAAGAAGGAGGAGAAGGAGGGTCAAGAACGTACATCATGACGGTGGAATAACATGGACAAAAGGGAAGGGGACGCAAAAGAGGCAGGAAGAAGGGGGGGGGGGGGGATAGCATTGAGAAGGCGGCGAAGGAGGAACAGCGAACCAAAGGAGTTGGAGGAGGCTCGACCAAGGGACAAGTTGAACACTGAAAATTACATAAACACACACACACACGCACGCATGCACGCACGCGCACACTGAGTGCGTCGATAGAATTCTATTATAGTAAGGAGAGATAGAATTTGATTTGATAACGAGTTTTCGTCGTTTGTTCAATGGGATGTTAAACCCTTAACCTATAACAACGAATCAGACACGTGACAGAAATTCTGGTCGGGATAAGAAAAATTCATTGCAATCCTAACTTTCCTTTGAATTTGTAAGACTGAGGATTACCAAATGTGATTAATCTGTGACAGCGAAACTTTTGTTACCCGATACACAGTACCAAAACAATAAACGAGCGGGGTTAAACCTGAAAAATGAATAAGAGGTTAAACCCTTTCGTTACTATCGGCGATTATACAGGGGACATCTTGATTTTCTTGTTATTGTTGCTCACAGCGGAAAATGTTTCAGATGAAATTTAAACGGTGCCGAAGGGGGCATATTCTGGTGTTGTTAATTCTTTCACGAGTGGAAAAGTTTCACTCTCATCTCAAGCATATTTCGCTTTGAGTAATAATAACGAGAAAATCAAGATGTAAGAATCAGCTGGGACACTCTGCATAGGGCGTTTTGAAAATTTACTCGCACGCTATACTGTCGAAAAGCCTTTCGGTGCACTTTCATCTTAATTGAACCCTTTGACTAGTCACGCTACACATTATTCGCCAGATCCCCTTTTCGCTGAATATTTACTACTTTACACGAGTAAAATAAATAGTGTATAAACATAAAATGTAGCTCTCTGAGCGTCTGTAGGCGCCGACAGCAGTCGAAGGGTTAATTTCATCCTTTAAGCACTTCCCTAATTTAACGAACCGAATTTTTAAAACGATACGCTTCTCCAAGTTATCCTCCACGATGGAAGCTGAAAAATGATGTTTACCGGGCGAAATAACGACAGGAAATATGAAGCAACTTATTACTGTCACGTCTCTTTCAATTACACATGTATCACATGTATTATAAACTTACGAGACGGGACGGTGAAAACATCGTATTGTCGCAGACTGTTTAGATTCAATTTCCGATACTTCCTACGTAACTATGGAAAAAAAAAAAACAAGAAAAATATAACGTTTCACTGGAAACATTCTGAAGAAAAATACTTTCTTTCATATTCCTCTCTTACTTATACAAATTTACGTCGAAAAAAATTGATTTACATGTTATTAAGAGAAATTTCAATTTCGCGAAGCGACAATCTGTTATCGAGACTGACGCGAAATACAAATTTACAAATCAATATAAATTCACAAATAAAAAAAAATTGCCGTTACTTTTTCTTTTTCTCAAAATTACACGTAACACTTTTATTAATAGTATATAATTATTAATATACAAGGTATTCCGTTACGTACTGCTCTTCCATAAAGCATACGATCGAGAATGCAAAGTAAAAAAGAAATACCAGTAAAAGTGGCGTCTGAAAGATGAATACTTAATAAGATGTACAGATCGACAAAGCGAAGATGAGGCTTCTGACGTCACCGCTTGACCAAATGAGCGGAAAATAGGCGGTCGGGGCATCCCCGCTACTCTTACTCCTGCATCGCCGCCGCTTCAGGGGAAGTACAGAGTAGGTAAATGGATTAGACGTATGGTTTTCAATCAGGTGTCGATAACGGAAAGAAAGGGAAACTTTCAAGATTGTATCGATTATTGTTTGAAAAGTGTCGCGTGATTAAATCACAGAACATTAGATAACACGTTCGCTGCCATCGATGCAGCATATGCGATTCAGAATGTATTGCTCAGCTTGCTATCGATTTTCTAGTGTCAGCGAATACGTTAGAAACAATCGAGGACTGTGACTGTCGTCGACAAGGAAAAAGAATATGCAAAACGAGAATAAACGAGTGAAAACTCGACATTTAACAGGGTTTGCGTTGCAATGGGATATTAGAAATTATATTTTTCTAATTTTTCTATTACGTCGATGAAAATAATACGAATCAATTGGTGAGATTCTTTCGAGGAAAATGAGTCTAAACACGACATAAATCAGAGTAGTTCTACCAGTCAGGAAATTAAATATCCCGGAGTTTCCGGGATGCCGGAAATGTAACGAATATAAACAGAATCTAATTCCATGGAAAAACGCTATTTCGAATTTCAAAACCGGTACCTATTTAACGATTTTAACGTCAAAAATACTTGAAAAAAATTTATCACATTCTCCCGAAGCGGCAAAAGTTTCTACTCTCTTTTCTCTTCCTGGATACTATTTTTACACCGAGCCAAACTCATCGATAAACGATTATTGAAATATATTCACGCACAGCGTTATCTCTTCTGAAAAGGTGAAAGTGAGGACGATGGAAAAAAATGTCTTCTTTTTTGCATCTTTATTGAATGGTCGATTGCAACAGTAACGCTAGCCAAGGGATTAACATACAAAGAATTAACGTAACAGAGACCATACAGAGATTAACATAACAGAGAACGTGAAAGAGACAATATAACGTTTAAAAGTTCATCAGCATATACCTGAATGTAATTCTGTAATCCTGGCGGCGCATGCACCTGAATTGCGCACCCGAGGTACAATGGGTTCGAAATTGGTCAGATTATAGTAATAAAGTAATCTCGTTATGTTTCTCGATGGACGAGCATGAGAACACACCTCGAGCTTTACACGAACGCTGTGAATTCTATTTTAACCCTTGTGCAGGCAACCGAGTACCCATTTCTATATTTTCCTTTAACAATTTTTGATGTTTTTGCGAAAGTATCGTAAAATCGCTCCAAATCCTCACTTTCTGCACATTTTTCCAAAATAAAAATTTAAGCGAACAATTTTACGTGTTGAAGTTTGAAACAACCGTGAATATTTTGGTTGCTTGCCACAAGGGTTAAGGGGACTCCCAGAAAACCAGCTTTGGGAAAATGCATTTACTACTATTTAGAATACAGTAGGAATATTCGAAAGAGTTATCCTTCTTTCAGGATATCGAAACACTTAAACAATGAAAATAAAAATAAAACAATAAAAATCATCTAGATGTCCAGAGTATTTAAATATTTCACTAACAATGGAATTTCTAAATTATTCCAATACTCCAATTTGCAAAATTTCAATAAACAACCTCAACCCTCGTTTCTTGGCTCACAATTAACTAACCAAATGCGTTTCATTGAAGAAATTCGTCCAAACTTAGTTTTATCCCTTAGAAGAAGAGTGTGTAAGATAAAAAAAAAAAAAAAGAAATTGCTCGATCGGTAAAACAAATCGGTTGTCGGTGTTAAGGGTAACTGTGCTCTAAAACAGGTGCGACTATTTATTTCATAGCTAGGTGAGACACGGCCCTGAATGTAACGTCAACTGCAATGAAACAAGCACCTATGCGTGGGCATGCAAATCGCGTAGGTGTCCCTCTTCGACTGCCTAGCTTTGACCCAAGGGCATTACTTATATATTATGAAACACGTGCACGTCGTTGGTATCGCTCGCGTTTTTGTACTTTTACTTGTTCGAACTGCGAAGCTACTTCGTATGTACATATATACGAATACGCATTCTTATATTCGTACGT
>NW_017100509.1:4468838-4471381 GCF_001263275.1 Habropoda laboriosa | reverse complement strand
AAAAAAAAATTAAATATATTTAAGAAATGAGAAAATTTTGATTTTCTTCACCTAAACACAACAATACGTGACTTGTGGTTAGATAACCGTCCCCAATCGTTCATTCATTCATTTAACCCGTTGTCATTCGAATTATATCGACACTACTTTGATCCAACTGATTTATACTCGTTCTGTGTTATTCTTATACACACTTCGTATAGATAGCCTTTCAGAAATTAACCTTAAAATTTACCTAACCTATATTTTTGCGTTTTCCCAATCGATAATACACTTAATATTAATATATATGCATTATTTAGTCGACTATTTATTATTATTAGTAACATTATTATTTAGTAACGAATTAATCCAACTGTCTCATGAAAATATTCACGATTCGGTTAGGGGGGTTCCCCCAGTCCGTAGGAACGTTTTTATTCGTGACGAAGTTGGTGACCCTGTTACGTTACGCACGTTTATCTGGACCCCGCTTGAGAGAATAGAAGCGCGCAAGTTGTAAGTAATTTATGTGTGCAGTACAAATGCGAATTATGAATGTGTGTTTACACTATTAGCTCACACAAATTTTCACTATTTCTTTGTAGGCAATATAATGGCTAAACGGGATTTTTTAAATTTGCAATCATTTTCACGTAATGGCGATACCATCAATTTTTCTTAAATTGATAGCTATAATTATTTTTGTATATTATATGAAATAGTTATCGAGACAAGTTCGTCAATCTACAACACAACAGTCTTCAAGGTCACACAAATAGAAAAATGAAGGAAATACTTTTGGAGACGTTACAACGCTACACTTACTGTAGCTTTTAAGGGATAAGGTTACATAACCTGTTCGATGTGATTCCCAGTTTTATACGAGAATTACGTATAATATACATTTTTCCACCCTTTTCACTATTTATTTTGTGCTAATGTTGCATATGGCGCATCGATGCGCATAAAATCTCTTAAAAATAATACACATTTTTTCGTCCTTTTAACTATTCCTTTTTTTTATGCTTCGTTATGCAATGTTGCACGTGGTATTGACGCACGCACATGCTTCTGATAGCTAAATGTACTATTATAAAAAACCTGTTAAAAAGAAAAGTAAATTTTGTAACAAGAAGAAAAATGTAACTTTACATCTACGACTGTTTGTGTTTTCATGTAAAATCGTGCCCTTGAGAATTACACAAACCGAATCATCAAGACGTCCAGTATAATTAAATAAATGCATAAGCAAGAATGAATGGGAAAAAATATTCAATCGGCAAAAGATAACGTGGATATTTCGCGATCTGTCACGTACACACAGGCTGATTAAACGTATAACTTGATGATTGCGAATGTTAGCAGAAAATATTTCTAACGACATCGTGACTGCGCGCGTCGCGTCGAGACGGGCAGAAGAAGACGGTCAGGTTGCCGGGGCCGTTTTGAAACGTGTTCAAGCGTAAAAATTCCGAGAAGAAATAATGGTACTCGCTTACAGGAATCTCCGCTTGCCTTCGTACCTCTGTGCGTGGATGTGTCATGGCCTAGGAATGTCTCGAATTTCCAAGTTTGGGAACACTCTTGCCTCGTAATTCGTGCCATGGCTTTGCTCACGCAGGTGTATACGCAATATCACGCTAACCGCGCCCCTTTATATCGTTATTTCTTTTACAACGAAAGGAGCCAGCACAACAGGTCCGTGAATTCCATTGAAAAATTTATTCAAACTCGATTTTATCGTGGTTATATAACGACTGTTCCCCCAATGTCATTCCTTCGTAGGAGAAATAAGAAAGGAATATACAATTTAATTGTAAAATTTCTTCGAAACAGATTTTACTGTGACTAGTGAATTGTACAAGATTGTTAATTTGAAATAAATTTAATTGAAAAATTAAAATGTTTGCCATAAATCAGTTTTATTGAATTTAGAAAATAATTTTGCACTATTTCTTCTTCCTACAGAGTTTCACCGTTTAAGACCTGAGGTGATTGTATTGAGAAAAAAATATTCTATAATCTTGCTATTACACAAAAAAAAAAAAAAACGTTTCCTTTAAATCTCAGAAGCACCTCAGCTTAGAAAAATGTCGTTTGACCTATCTTATGTCCTCCTTGAAACCATGCAACTTTAATCTATTTTTCTCTACAGATAATAATATTGACGTAAATCAAGATGATAATATCAGGTGACTCATCCTGCATACATTTAAACGAAGTTAATATAAAATATGTATTTACGATTAGAAGTTTATTATGAAATATTTATTGGAGTATTTGATTCTCCAAAATTTGTTTTTTTGTTTTTTTATACACCTTCCGAATATAACTTTGATTCTTTAATTACTTTGCATTATTATGCAACTGTATTTCTGATTTATACTGGTTTCATAATCAAGATCCAACTAGCCATTTTTGTTTAAACAATAAATTAGCCGATATACTTAACTTATTACAAATTTGAAAAAATCCAAATGACAATTATCTATTTCAGCCATGTATAAGAGTAACTATCCATACTCAAATGTATAAATTATTTAAAAATATTATACATAATT
>NW_017100509.1:4459804-4467761 GCF_001263275.1 Habropoda laboriosa | reverse complement strand
TAAATAAAAATTCAATTAAGATTATTACAAATTCAAGGAAAATAAAATAATTCAATAGTATCATACTGTTGAATAAGTTACAACTAGCGACTAATCATTACTACACTCTATGGCTATTAAATCAACAAGTTAACACATTCTTCTCAACCTATTACTCATATCGAATCGTGGCAATAAAGTGGCGCTATCTTTGAAAGTTAACAGAATATTGATATTTTCCTAAGTCACAGCATTGTATGGTGTAATCGAGAAATAACCGTTCCTTCGTTTCCTTTTCACGGATATTTTTGTGACAACGCGCACTTTCAATGAAATACTAAAAATCAAATTGGAAAATTAATTGAAAAAATCAACAAGCGTAAGTCCATAAACAGCTACATACTGCGTATAAATCTATAGGACATGATATTATAAGGACGCCCATGGAGAAGAATACGAAAGAACCAAAAGAATGCGAGAAAGAAAAAAAAAGAAGATGAGATGCGTGTGCACGAGCGCAAAAGAATTTTCCTAAACACAGATGTCGAGCAGATGCCACGTGTTGCACTTCTCCACGCGTGGAGAACACATACTGGAAAAACCGGCTGAACTGAGTGCATGCGAGTTCGATTTGAATTTCCAAAAAGAAACAGCAGCAGCAGTAGCAGCAGCAGCAGCAGCAGCGCCACACCAGCGACAGCGCCAGCCAGATTTTAACGGATTTCAAGGAACGAAATTTCGAGATTTCGAAGAACACGAAAATCATTCGCACACGGAACAACCGTATTCCGGGTTCTGTTGTTCACGTGCCAAATGTGCAAACAAAAACAGCAAGGAACACAGGTCAAGTAATCTGTGCTCGAATTGTCAGACAATAACTCGATCAGAAAATATAGCGATCATGTACCTACCACTGATATTTTAAATTAAAACCGTTTTAACGTATCATTTTCAACATTGTCTATTTTTATGCATAAAATGAAAGAAAAATTCAAAGAATGACGTACACGTAAAGAGGCCGATGTTTTAATGGTGGCATTATAATCAAAAGAGTAATACCCTTATACCAAGGTCTATTTTTAGGTACCGTCAGCTGCATGAACGTTACATACCGGTTAGCCCTATAAGATGGTTCACATGCATACTACGTTCCGCGGCTACGCGCATACACATTAATCTAGACAGCATGGACACATGGAATACGGTATACGTGTAAACGTTACACGATATTTTTATAACGAGATTTTAGTCTTCTACCCGATAACGAATGCTACTTGCTGCATTATGCGCAAACATAGCATTTCAAGCGTTTACTAGTTCTTTTAGCGAGTTAGCAAAAAGTTTCTGTGATTTCGTGTGCTTCAAAGGTAAGTCAGTACTTGGATCGTATGACGAACAATGTCAGTATTTGAGAAATTAACTTAGGTGTAATGTTTCAACGTATAAATCATTGTGCTGTCTACGTTGTATTATATCAATTTTAATTGAAGTTTCTAATTATTGGTATATAATTGTTGGTCAATTATATAAAAGAAAAATGTTTCAATTTATTTAATTGGCAAATATCAAATATTTTACATATGTAACGTGCATACGTTGTTAAAATCGTAATAATTTGTAAGTATACATAAGCAAACTTTTAAATCATTATAAAATGCTTCGTTATCTTTTGCGTATTCTAATGATCAATATAAAAAATAAATAAATGCGTTAAATAACATTGAAATAAAACAAAAAAAATCAATGGTACAGTTAGAACGAAAAATTCATCGTTTCTATTTACCAATAGTTAAGAAAACAAAAAAGAATGCAATTTTGTTTTATCAAAAAGTTGGAAAGAATAGTAATTTTATTTTCGCGTCGACCGTGGTCACCAGATTTCTCGAGTTTTTCATCGACAGCGCGGCGGCCCTGGCGACTGGAATGCGGGCGCGGCGAGTCCTCAGTGTATGAATATACGCATACACGTAGTAGTACACACGCTTGTGAAACTTAAGGGGCGCTCACACGGGGGCAATGTAACGACAGAAATATCTCGCGTTCCTGCTTTTGTGCACGCACGTAAATGTGTGTGAATTCGCGCGCGCGCGTACACCTATGGCGCATAATTATTACATACGTTTATTATTATGTCCATCTGCCTGTCAGCAAATTCACAAAGGATTCGAATGCGACCTTTAATGAAAAGAAATAAAGCTCACGCACAGAGAGATCCCACGTAATTTCATATGTTCTCACTGTTTTAACACGTGTGCGCGTCCATACAAACATATACATAGAAAATGGCGTACCTGTCTCTAGGATCGATCCACGTTGTTTTTCTTGTGTTGTGATCGATGAAATACACTTTTCCATCAAAGTCTTGTGCGACGTCCCACCCTTCCGGAAGCGGTATCTCCCCATTCCGTCTCCTTGGCATATTTCACTGCGCTCTAAATCCATCCAAAACTCTCTATCACCGACCAGTCGGCAGGCACATATTTGTGCGCGCGAGCACACACTGCCCGTGCCACATACACGCTGTATTGATGCAAGAGAAAGAAAGACAGTCGACGTAAAAGAGACAAAGAGGAGCATTCAAGCTGGTAAAGAGAAGGCACGCAATAGTAATACACACTGATATACAGTGGAATGGAGATAGAAAGAATGTATTGCATGCCACGGACGCACACACGCGCGCGCGCGCACATAGCATACCACCAAAAAGAGAGGGACAAAAGACGAGAAGGAAGAGAGAGGGAGGCATCATGTGTATATTCACAGTAGTATATATTGTACGCACGCTCTCTCTCTCTCCTTTTCTCTCTCTCGTTCTCTCCCTCTTTCTCTCTCTCGTGCACGCGCGCGCGCGCGCGTACTCCGCCATCATGAATACCTCATTATCATGAGCGGAGTGACGTCAGAGTCCCCGCCTTCAGATTCCTCTCGAGTGGAATTCCACCGTTAACATAGCTGGTCGTCGAAGAAAAGTCCACTGTTGGTATCTTGCCTTGAGACGGTACTGTGGTCCTACATCTGCACGAGAGCGCGTACAAATGCCCGTTACATTATTGTAACACCTTTTTCTCTTAATCTTGCACTGAACACTTTGCAATATCGAGAGCAAATATATACAAACAGCACAGCTTTTTCAAATTACTTTCCTCACACCACAAAAGAAAATCAAATTCGGAAATAGAAAAAAAAAACACTTTCACGCTTTCTACTGTCTCACTCGTGGTTCACCACTTCTATTTACACTCTTAACCTCTGCTTATCGGAACTTTGATTTTACCTATCACGTGCGATGTTCGATCTCTACACTATTCTTCAATTCCTACTGTTCTTGCACAATCATACGTTTTATACTATCAAGAAGCAGGTTCACTCTAAAAATATTAACGGCACTGTGTCCCGGCAAATAAACTGGGAACACTTGCAAACGTGATTCAGCTGCACCTTTCATTGACTATTTCTTGAAGAAAATCGGTCAATTGTTCCAATTCGTAGCCAATCACGCCATTCTCCTTTTCAAGCAAGAAGAATGACGGCGAGTTTCTCAAAGCAGAGACGGGACAGCATCTGCGTTTGCGACCCGCTTTAAGAAGTGCACGCTAATGCCGGTACTGTCGAGTACATTTCACTGTGCTCCCGTTTCCTTCTTGCACTGAACTTTGTGCTGCTCGTGTGTAAAAGGCAGAACGAATCAATGTGACGTTTCCGTGAAGAAATGTCAGAAATCGTTTTGCGTGTTCACCCGCACGCTATTTCACTCCGCTTTTACTTACACGGCAAGACACTGTTACGGTTACCGAAAGACACTTTTGCTCGTTTATGGATTGAATTGAACATGGCTTCGCAAGAATTATACACACTATCAAGTTCGTTGTTTTAAGTACCAAGAATACGCGCAAACTACTCTTTCGTTTCGACGATACTACAACCTCGCGCCAACTACAAGCATGTTGAGTGTTTGAAACATGCCACTGGACGTTCATACCGTGTGCGCTTGGCAATGCTTCTCACTCACTCTCTCTTCCTCTTCGCCTCAACGCGTACACCGATGAGAACCGAACGTAATCCCCTCCCAACTTTGTATTCTCCTTCTTCCTCTCTCTTTCTCTCAAATTGCCCCTTCCACAGACTGAAAGCTCCCGTGTCTCTGACCGCTGTGCACGAACAGTGACGAGAACAGACGAACGTGGTGCCCTTTCGATAGTTTCACATATTTTCCGTTATGGTGCATTGACGGCACCACCGTACAACTTCTAAACGCAGGTGCACTCAAGATCGTTGAACATCCGGGACGAATGAGTAAACTGATGGTAATCCGCCGACGCTCCTTCGAGAATGTCTCATAAGCCTCTGTGGTATTCGCCCGTGGTGTTTCCTCTTCCCTTTTTTCGTTTATATTTCAGTTGACGTGTACCTCTCAAATGTTGACAGATTTCGATCGAGCGATTTATTTTCTGTTTAAATTACTCATTATTGTTCAACCTTGTTGTTTCGTTCAACATATTTCATAAATTTTCACAACTTTATACTTTTGTAGAACAATGTCAATGTATATTTTCGGCATAATTCTTTTCATATTTATAGATATAGAAATAAATGCTTAATTTCGTTTCAAAACACATTACATTTCTAAAACTATATGTCTACTATTCGTAATTTATATATCATTTTGTTTTACTACAAAAGGCAGGGGGAATATTGATATTAAAGAAAATCAAGAAACATTATGTTAACGTTTCATGGTTCAAGATTTTCCTCGCATGTGCACGTGATTTTCTAATCTACGAAATTAATATAAATTTTGTGAAGTCTCTAAATTGTTGCCTACTCGATAGGACACGTAACATGTGTAATTGTGTTTGCATAGTAGTGTAGAGTCGTCGTTGGGGAATTCTGCAGTTCCCTAGGTCGCTCGCAATAATAATAAGTCCTGTTTACAATGATTAAATTTTATTCACTATCGCTAATTCAAAAAATAGATGCTATACATAGAATAAATTTTATTTGTACACTTAGTAGTTAAAACTTAATAATACACTAAGCTAAACTAAGATATATATACCAGGAAATTAATAGTGATTACGAGTGAAAAGCGGTTAAGAAAATCAGTCTTCACGGCGCGGTAGCTCGAGAAGGAAGGACGCTTTTCCTGATGACGCTGGAAAAGCGATCCATACCGGAAACAGAGGTCACTAATTTTTGATTTCCCAGCGGATGACAATTTATTGAAAACGAATTTTTCGGCGGGACGTCTGAACAGAAGTAGAGGTCGCCACAGTAGTATTGTATGGTGTAGGTACTATGTCAACGTCAACGTATAGACGAGTGTTTTTAAATGCGGAAATGCTTCTAATCCATATTTTGTAATTATTATACGAAGAATGAATATATCATTGTAACACAAGTCGATTGTACCGCAGTTTTAAGTTTTTGCATGTTATTTGTAACTGAGAGGAAATACTTTTTGGAATAGCGCAAAGTTAATATGGCAACATCCGAAAGTGATGACTTCGAAAGTGCTGACGAGGAGATGAACTATTCTATGGTAGTAAAAAACCGTATTCAAACACAACAATGGAATTCACCAACCACAATAGATTCAGAATCCGATGATGATACAGAATATGTACCTCGAATACCGCATACAAGTATAATTTTTAGTAGCAAGACAGGAAAATATTGCTCACTTCCAGATGCGAGAACTGACGAAAACAGTATTAAAGATACGCATAATTATGCAAAGCTCGAACAACCAATTACTGGTGTTGACAGAATATGTGAAAAAAGTAATGAAAATGTTACATTTCCCAATTTGAAAGAGGAGTGTGTAGAAACAAATATAAGTACTACAAACCTAAAAGTAAAGGATAATAATAAAGAATCAATGTTGGACAAAAATGAAATAAAAGCACCTCTTGAAAAAGATGCAAATATGGAACTTCATTTTGAAGGAATAACAGTTAAATCTAATGAGAAAGAAGAGGATTTAAAAAAACAAAAGTTAGGTGTAAGAAAATTGGGAACCAAAATTAAATCAAGTAATAAATTTGTAGATGACACAGATAATGTAGACACGCATATTCATGAATCAATGGCAGAAGAGAATATATTGCTTAAAAAGCCATCTATAAAAGAGGAGATAACTGAATCAGAAATGCCAGAAGAAATGAAATTAGATAAGAAATTTAAAGAAGTATTTAAACCTGAAGGATGGGAAGGACTTGGAAAAGAGATTGAATTACCTGAAGAATTAACAGAAGAAAAATTACAACCAATATTAAAGAGATTATCAGTAGCTGGACAAGAAGCTGAAAATTCTTCAATGGGATGGGGTTGGGCTAACTGGGGTGTAAGTTCTTTAATTAATACAGCTGGTGCTGGAGTTTCTACTTTATCAAGCCATGTATCACATGGACTCACACTTTTAGAAGAATCTATGGCTATACCTGATGAATGTAAATCTATCACAAATGAAAAAGAAGAAGATGATCATATAATTAAAGGTATTACAATGTTTTGTAGGTACATCTTTTTATTATTATTAATCATCTAGTACATATCTGTATTTTTAAGGTAAACTAAAAAGTTTAATCTATAATCATGAATGTTATGAAAAATATATTTGAGAATTTTTTAACAATAGCTCATTGTTACATTTCTCTTTTAATTAATTTAATTTCCAGATGATAAACAGGAGCAGCCCAAAGAACAGTCTTCTTTTGGATTTGGAAATCTTATATCAGGAGTATCATCAATAACAAAGCTAGTTGAATCAACTGGAAGTAAAGTTATGAGTGGTGGATTAGATACTTTAGAAGCCATTGGTAAAAAAACAATGGAAGTTTTACAAGATGGTGATCCTGGATTAAAGAAAAAAAGAGCATTTCTTTTTAATGAACCAGAAAAGCCAAATTTATCTCAAATTCTTCGAGAAGCTAAAGAAAAAACAGATGCTATTGAAAAAACAATGGAAGAAAAGCAAAAAATGAGGAAAGTACATTTTGAAACTCTTTTTGATGATTATCAAGGACTTGTTCATTTAGAAGCACTAGAAATGTTGTCAAAACAAAGTAATATTAAAATACAACAGCATTTGATTGGTTTAGATACAAATGAATTATGTTCTATTCAGAAGATGTTAGAAGATGTGGAAGAACTATGTGAGTTGGATAAAGATGATGATAATGAGGATGAAATGAATGAAAAAGATTTGAAATCTAGGCTGCAAGAAGCTTGCAGTGACCTCGGAATTAATCTTACATTTGAAAAATTGCATGATGTAAGTAATTTTAATACTATTAATATGTATCCTAGTAGAAAATACTAATGTATGTTAGATATATTATATAAAGTTAAATGTTGATTTTAGATTTCTGAAGACTGCAAAGCTTATACTACACCATCTATGATGCATAATGATCAAGAAATATTTGAACATGCTGTTTCTGTTCTTGCCCAATTTACAGCTTTTTCTGTGGAAAGATTTCATAAAACCGCTGAATTACTTTTAATCAAAACACGTCGAAGCACTGTTGATGAAGCTGATTCATTAGTTCAATTAGCAAATATTCTTTCTAATGAAATTGAAACACTAGCCCATGCTTACTGTATCTGTTTAGATGTACTTGTTAAAACTTCTGACACTCCTGATAGTATTCAAACTAATATAACTACAATTTTCAAGGAGGTAAGGAAATAGTATTATATTAATTGATTATATGTATGTCAAATAATTAATTCCCACTTTTTTTTAAATAGGCTGGAAATGCAAGTTCTTATATTCAAGATGCCTTTAAACTGTTAATTCCCATTATACAAGTTGGTGCTATATAACAATGAATAGAAATATTTTGCTAATATTGAAATAAAGAAACATGCATTCTTGCATGTACCTAATCATAATATACATATTGTAAAAAAACAAACAATTTAAAATTAATGGAAATAATTAGTCTGAATTAGTTTTTAATGTTGCTTTTTTGGT
>NW_017100509.1:4456175-4458859 GCF_001263275.1 Habropoda laboriosa | reverse complement strand
AAGTAAGATATTTATAACTAAATTTTAATCATATTTCAGAACAATACGAGAATAAATATAAACACGGTTTAATGTTTCCCTCTTTTATTACTAATAGGTGGTTTTTGAAGTTGAAAACTCGAATTCGATTCATTTGTTGATAAAGGTGCAGTAAGATTTGATGGGGTATTATAAGTCAAACTTGCAGTTGGTGGTTTCAATGATGAGCCTAATGTAATGTTAGTAGCAGATGGTACTGTATTTCCCCAAACTGTAACAACATATTCACTGAATTATTTCGAATTTGTTTTTAAGAGTCAGATTAATTTACATATACAATAGCTAAAGCTCTGTAAATTTTAATGGATTAAAATATAATGAAAAGTAATATATTAGCAGTACTAAAGTTATCACGAAAGTTGAAACATATTTTGTAATAACACAACTAATGTTCAATAAAATACCCTAAAATATTAGCAACATTGCTGTTAATGATACAGCTTCCACGTATTCGGTTAAATATACATCTTAGTGAACGTAAGCGTTGTTCTGTAACTACCAAGAAGACAGAAGCAATTAAAGCACATATAAAATACACAACCATTCCTTAACAAGCACAAATTGCAACTTTCCTTCATACTTTGCTATTTGTTAAAGCAAACTAAGAAAAAGAAAGAAAATTATATATTTTATTGTTATTGTTATTAGAAATAAAAATAAATATGTTTCCTTATGCATTTAATGAATGTTAGATACACAAGCTCTGCATCCTTTCCCATATAGACAAAAAGAAACTGAAGAAAAATTTAATACCTCATAAACTAAAATAGATCCCTTACTCTTTTCCTGGAAAGGTAAAATCAAAATCAAATCACAGAAATAAAAATATAAATAGAACATATTTACAAACTAAATACTTGCAACAGTTTTACTATTGATATATGTGAAATTCTACAGTATTTAGTAAAGGACGTTATATGTTAGTAAATCTACCTCATACTAAATCCACGCAAGACCTGAAGGTAGGAGATGTTTATGGGGTAGTTGAAACAACGAAAATACGTTGTTTTCGGGATTTTGTTTTCAACAGAAAAATATATTAACATTATAAATTCACATAACAATTTCATTTACCTAATGGATTTCGTGCTTCATAACTTCCTGGTCTATTAGAACTTAATGCTGTTGAAGAAAGAAAACTTTTATTTCCTGTAAAAGTAAATTATATAATGTATTAAGTAATAGGTGTAAAGAATGACATAAAACAATCAATAACTAAATATCTGAAAAAGAATAAATAATTACCTGGTCCAAATGGAGTTGGGCCGCTCGTAATTTTTCCAATACTATTCCGAGATGTTTTTCCATCTGCTTTAATATCTTCGAAAATGTTTGTATTATCTTTCAAAACATATTTCCTAAAATTCAAATACTGTTCTTTTTGTTGTTGCACCTTTGAATGCACACCTTGTAATTTACCAGCAACAGCTACAAGAGACTCGTGAAGCTTACTCATAGCCATAGTCAATTCTAAAATCAGATTGCAGCACATAGTCAAATCGTAAGATCGTAATACGATCGTAATACGGGGAGAAATTTACCTTGCGGCGTTAGAGTTTTTGGAGTCATCATTGTTTGTATATGTTTTTCTGTTGTTTCAATTTGAGATCTGAATAGCATTAAATCATGTTCAAAGCAATCAGCTAACTCCATGAAAAACAGCAATGGTGCATTATTTTCATATTGCAATCCAGGTGGAGTATCATGTGTTCTTTGAGCTATTTCAGAATTTTGTAATGCTTTAGCTGTATCCTGCTTTAATTTATCAGCAGAAGAACGATCTCGTTGAACAGATCCAGCTAAGGTTGTTAAAAGTTCCATTAATGATGCAGTGTCTTCGGCACATCGATTTAATGGTCTTGCAGAACCTCTTGCTATATCAGAAGACAATACTTTTTGCTCTTTTACAAACTCTCTGCATTGAAAATGTTTGTTAAATTAACTAATTTTTTAAAGTTTCAATATTTTTACTACATATTATAATAATTACTTGAATTCATCTATTGTTTGTAATAATTTTGGTGGCCAAATGTTCTCTTTAGCAGCTGCTAGACTACTACTTCCTTGTGAGAGACCTTTATTGCTTACAGATACATCTAAACCACCTAGTCCTTTATTTGCAATACTTGTGGTAGTAGATGTAGTATTACCGACTCTCATAGATTTTGATCCTAATAACCCATTGCCTCCAAAAAGTGAAGCTATAAATATAAAATATGCATGTGTGTGTGGGTGCCTATATGTCTTTTAATTAATAATATTACTTTTTATTATTACATACTTGTAGTAGTAGGTGTACCAAAGTTAATATTTCCAGGTGTTGATGTAATAGGCTGAGCACCAAATGTCAAATTATTTTCTACTGCTGGTGTGCCAAAAGTAAGGCCACTAAATAATGGTACAGAAGTAGTTGGAGCTGGGAATAAATTACTAGCAGTGGTTGTAACAGTTGGATTAGATCCCAAAAGTAAACCACCTGATTGCATTTGTGCTGAGGTTGCAGGTGTATTACTGAAACCAAAATTGAGACCAGTAGTTGTTGTTGGTGTTGAAGAAGCTCCAAATGTTAATGTAGATGTTGGAGTAGTTGAACCAAATGGTGTACTAGTTAAATTAAAACCTGTTGCAGGCCTAGAATATAAAAA
>NW_017100509.1:4440389-4456103 GCF_001263275.1 Habropoda laboriosa | reverse complement strand
TATAATTAACAATATATTCAAATGTCACGTAAAGTTTCTTGTTTTTCAAATACAAACTTTTTGCGTATGCGTTAAGTAATTCTCAACTGTGCGAAGCATCTGTTTGTAAGAGCGCCATCTTCAGCGTGTAAGAACGTACGATTTAAATTTGAGCATGCGTAACCTATGCGTGTGCTACTGAGAAATAAAGATTAAACGGTGGGAACTTCAAATTGATCATAATCGAAAAGATAAGAACTAATACAAAAGAAAATGCGACAAACTTGGAAATCTACTATTAATTTCGTTTGTGACTGAATAAAGAATAATTTCTAGATAATATTTCGATTTATTATTAAATGTACCTACACTACTATATTATATAAACCAGGGGGCAATACAATGTCTTTATTATTTCATAAAGTAGTAAATGTCTCATTTGTATGTACGCGATAATATTCTAATAATTATACATTTCATCTATAGGAAATGGAATCAATTCAACAAAGTTTGCCAAATCGGTACACAGACTATCACAAAGTTGATTGCTGGTTCGGGTTCGTACATGGGGCGTTTCTAAAATGATCGCAGTCGCGTAGACTATAAGAACACGTCTAGAAACAGTTTCTTTCTATTGATAAATTTTGTTTTCAACATCTTCAGGAATTATTTGTTTTTTTCGTTTTAATAATTTCGTAATTTTAGGTATTGTTTGCGTTAATATTCTCCTTGAACATGTAAATATTTCAGTCTCATTTTTAATGAAAAGGAAAAAGAAAAAATTTAACGCTTGTATACAGTTTAGAATACACCCGGTACGCAATATCGTACAAAGTACGAGTTACTTAATAATCATAAAATGACACCGTAATATTATACTCTGTAATTACAAATACAATGAGATATCATAGTTTTTTTTCATTTTCTTTGTATATTAAGAATATATTCCTAGGTACTTTGCGATGGCGTGCGACTATCCTACATGCTCTGCTGAATTTATATAAATATTATTAACGCTGTGCTAAAATATATAAATAAATATTTGAAAATTTACAAAAATTAGCAAATTATTCATTGGCATTAAATGTTACATTCAATTTTTAATGATAACATATCTAACAAATTTTACAAATTCCATAAAATCTACAGAATTTTTAAAAATTCAGTACCATTGCAAATAAAATGAATATTCACGTTTCGCACATCATCGGTATCTCTTTCACCCCAATATATTACTAATTTTATTATATGTAATTTCCTATCTCTTATTATTTAATCGGCTTAAGCGCTTTTTTAACAAAAATGTATAAGCATACGCAAAACAACTTACGTGTACCACAAGCGGTGTATAACTTAATCAGCTTCACCCATCCCTTAATGTACCTAATAAATAATTCATTCTATGTACAAATCGAATTTTTTTAAAACGCTCAAATCCACAAAGACAGTTTTCTAAAATATCAAACACACTTGTTCATTCGCCGTAGCGTTGTGCATACTCAACCACGATAATTACTCTCAGAATAACGATATTATTTCGTGCTTCCAAAACTTTATTAAAGTTTTAACAATCAAAATTCAAACATTAAATATTCACGTTATATCTGTTATTCTAACAGTACCGTTTATAGTTTGTTTTGTTACGCTTTGGTATGGCACTAACGATTATTTTAAATTCTTTTAATTAAATATTAATGCAGATGCAAGTTATGCTTAAAGAAAGGAAAAAAAATGGGAGGAATCAGATGTTTTACTGCGTTTAATAGCATGATTTTTTTTTAGCATTCTTGGCTTTGCATTTGTGCATGTGCACCCATGAGACTTATCTTAAAGTTCTAAACAATAGTGCAATTTAATTAATGTTTTAAATTATCATTTCATATATAGCAGTCGAATCTGTTGATTCAAAATAAAACTATTATGATAATAAAATTTGTTGTTCTTCACTTTTATGTACTTCACTAAAATGTACAAGTTTAAGAAATTTCTATTTCATATTAAACGTTTTTGTCTGTAAATGAAGGCTATTCAACAACAAAGTTATTGCAAATACTAGTTATAAGAATAACTCTTTAAAGACAAGAAATATTAAGCACTGTCTATACTTAGAAGGACTAATTTATATTAGTATAAACACATTTTTATTCCTTTAAAGGTTCCACTTTAATAACTGATTATCTTAACAGTATAACAAAGTGCACAAAAATAATTTTGTCATTTTTTAAACTAAATTTAAATAAATTAAAACCAGCTCTTAAAATTATTAGGCCATACTTAACAATTAGATCCGTTTGTTTAAATTTGTTGAATAAAAATAACCTTCTTTTACTACTTTACACATATAGGAAACAATCTTTCAAGTGGAACTTGTATTTACAGTAGTCAAACTAAAATTATACAAAAATATAAATTAAGTATACTAGAACCAGAATACTTGTAGCATAGAAATGCATATATTGATACAAATAGTTTAAGTCCTTTCATGAATAATTGAAAAATGTAAATAAATATAAGGAATGTTTTACTTAAAATATGTGTACAATTAATTTAATTAAGAAACCTGATGCCAATAAGTCTCATAATGTTTGTATGCATTGCTTGTTTCTCTTTTGCATTTGAATTAAGCAGATGCATCTATAAGAAGGTATTTTGTACTATTTTTGAAATAATATTTGTGTACTGCCTTTTCATTTATCAGGACATTTCTTAACTGACATTTTAATAATAAAAAACGTCATTAGCCGATCACAGCATTAGATATTGTCACATCACCATATTTAATACATATAGAAAGTATTAGATAAATTTTCAATCAGATCCAACTGCCATTGAAAGAACATTTCAGTGCCAACTTAATCATTATCTGAGAATATGGAACATGGCAGTTTAATGTTAAAGCCAAAACACTGAGCTTTCCGTATAAAACTGGATGTTTGCTAGTTTATATAATACACAGTGTACATCAGTAAAGATCAAGAATATTTTTTAACCTTCATGGAAATAAGTATGAAAACAAATTCATATAAACTTGTATCTGCAAGTGATTATTCTTTTAATTATACTTTATAGAGAATATTAATAAATATTAGATACATTTTTTTAAATTAATACATTGGTATTTCATTTATACATATAAAAGAATGAATTCACAGCTGCTTTCTATTGGATTTCTTCTTAAAAATATGAATGTAATTTACATATACAATACGAGAAACTTACTTTCCTCAAAAACATAACATATATTTATTCTATATATTTTCAATTCATAAATACAAACAAAGCTGTTTAAATACACAGAAAATATGTCTATCTTAATCTCTTCAATCTCTTCAATATATTTTAATGAGATTCAAACAATTATAAAAATATGAGATCAGTTTGAATAATTTAGACAATTCCAATAGTTAAATAACACGAATCGAAATAATAAATGAGCATTTTTTTTTAACTACTCGAAATATTTAAATAATCGAATACTTGAATTGGTTTGGTATAACGAGAGTTGTTTACTTCAAATGTAAAATATTCGAAAATTACAGGTACTGAAACAGCTCTAGATACAAGATTATAAAATTTTTTTTCATTGCTTTGACATATATAATACAAATTAAAAGAATGTTCTCGATTTTTATTAACGCTCTGCGTACACGAAAGATCCTAAAGAAAACCGATATACATCGCATTCGATACATGTAATAAATATATCTAAAAATATCAGATGAAACAACATTTAATAATAATAAAACCGTTTAGTTCTCGTTTTAAGTTTTTACATAAACTTTTAATATGAAAATGAGAAACCGATATAATAATTTTAATAACAATTTCTTAAATCGTTTTACTTCAATAGAAAAAGGTGCATATAACAGATATTGATCAGTTGTTTGATAATTTTGCTATGTAAAAAAGGGAATGTAATATTAAATTATAAACTTCTTTTTTGTTACATAAGATTACAATTTGATGAGTTTTGTATAAATTTTTCTTTTAAATTAAAAAAAATTATTCATATATTTCATTATTCCATGATTATTTGTTTTATAGGCGAAACACATATTTATATGTCTGAAAATAAAACACAAATGTATATGTATACAAAAAATGTACGAACTACGATGCTGGGTAGATGACTGTTCTGGTGTCATGATTACAAAATGTACAAGACTTATAAAATTAACTAACTCGTTAACTGCCACGCTTGCGTATGTATAAAGTTTAAGATATGTATTATAAGTTAACTAAACATAAAATACGTACAACAATTAGTGATAATTATTTTATTAATAATTCACTACAAAAACATTTAGCAACAATGAAGTGAAATGTACATTGCACAGAATGGCAGTGAACGCGTCAATATACCGTAAAACTTTCAAGAGAGATTTTTGGTTCTGTAGCTATGCACTACGTCCATTTTTAGCACAAGCACTCCATCCAGTTACAAGATAGAAACAACAAAAGTTTAGATGAGATAAAAGTTTTGCAATGTGGCCAATATTCAAAAACTCCTATAAACGACCAGTAACATTTGTTTTCATGCACAATACGTGATGCACACATTTTTAATGCGAGTTTCTGAATATGGTCTTATGTATTTGAAAACAGGATCGACTTATGAAATGCAAAAATTGAAAACATTTCGACCCATAGTTATACCATACTCTAAGCAATTCCAAAAAGAGTGTATGTTTTTCACACATTATTAATGGCTGTTACTTATTTCATTTTACATATTATTGTATAACCTTGACGCTTTCATGGTGCTTATATGTTACGTTGAGAAAATAATTTTTTTTTTATATAACAAGCAATGTGTCTAATTTATTCTTTCATAAATATTTAATTTTCTTTAAGTCTTCTTCATAGATCAATGGTTCCCGTAGAAATGCTTAATTTGCACGCAAGTTTTAAAGTATATCCATTTTTATTGATATAAGGAATAACTTCTACCTAATTAAAAAAAAATATCTCTAGCCACTGATCTCAGAATCATCGTACATTAATTGTTAATTATTGTATTATATCCAATAGTGAGCTTGTCGTAATGCTAAAAATTTTCGTACAATACGAATAGCTAGAAAGCACAAAATGTGTTATGGTTTCAGTATAATTTATTTTGTACTGAAATCTTTCTAGCTTGCTTTGGTTTTAGTTAATTTCTGGATATCACGAGTATGCAATAAATCTCTTACGTGACAAACGACATACGTTTAAACATTGTCTCATTTGTTGCCAATCACTGGTTTGTTCACGTGATTAAACGAGGACTATGTAAACCTTCGACTTGAGTATCAATTTGAGGACAATGTTGAGTATCTGGCGGGCCCCAATCATGTAAGTTTCCACTGTTAGCTAGTCTGTGCGTAAGTCGATGTGCTATCGAGAAGCCTCCACTACCTTCCAATTGTGTTAAAACTATGATAACTTGTCTACAATGAATTTTTCAAATTAACTGCTATAAATTTTATTTTCCAAATAATAAATAAAAAGAGTGCTTTACCTGTGAAGTGGGGGAACACTATCGGCAGTTCTGAGTTGTCCTCTTGTGGACACAACGTTATAACTTTCATGGCAGTCACATTTTACATGAATCCACTTATTTACATGACGATTTTCTACCATTACTACAAGTCCAGCCCAACCCTTAGTTAAGTAATAAGCAGTCATTCCCTCTCTTCCCTGTAAACGAACATTTTATAAATACTCAATTATACAAGCATGCAAGCATTTTTGGAAGCAAACACACAGATTACATAAGTAGCCGTACTTCGTGTCGCTGTCCTTTTGCTAGAGTTAAACTTATAATAGCATCAGCCAAAACAAATGCTGGTGGAGAAATTTGTTCAACTAGAAGTCTTTTTGAACTATGAATGGCAAGAACGTATTCAGGGTAACTGGAAGTATCTTCCATTCCTGTATGCCAGTGATTGAAGGCCAAACATACGACAATATATAAATCTCTTTCTAACATTTTGTGACATCCAACAAATCCACGTACTTGTCGCTTACTGTGTTCTACTAATCTTCCCACTTCTGGTGCTGCTGGAGAACGTGTACGGAAAACAACTACACATAAGTCCAACTGAGAACGTTGTGATTTTTCAGAGTTCCTAAATATATATATATATATATAATCGTTATATTATATACTTGCATTTGACAACATTAAATTAGTTCTGATGATTAAAGAACCGACGAGGTAAAATTTACCTTTGTCCTTCTTGAAATAATGTAAATTCTGTTTCAGTAGGCTCTAGTACTGTTAAAAGTACACATGACAAATGTCTGAGAGAAGATAAAGGTGGAAGTGTTCCGCGCAATCTGACTTCACTCCATCCAACTCTAGTTTTACAGATATCAATACAATCAAAATACTTCAATACATCGTCAAAGGAAATCCAGAAAACACCGTCCGATGCACCATGTGGCATAAGCATCTCTCGTAGTTGTGGCGTCCATATAGGACTGTCATCAGACCAATCACCTTTCCAACTATAGTGACCCCATGGATTACGCAATCTCAATAATCGTATTCCCTAACGAGTATATTATTTAAACAATTTGTTTCTAGATTCTTTAATTATGTGTGCATAAATGTGCGTATATCTCTTACCTGTACATCCCGCACATCGAGAACAGAATAAGCGTGCCTAAAAAAAATTTTTTATATAAAAAAAATAATCTTATTTCAAGTTTTCAGAATTTATGAAGTTTACCTCGGTCTTAAACCTTTACGTTGATACTCTTCCTCATCAACTTTCATATTGCCACCTCCACAACTAGCACCCATTAAAAACATAGCTTGCCTTGAAGATAAAAGTTGCGCCCATATTAAGTCCTTATCAAGTTCATCTTCACTTGGCAGAGCAGATGGTTGTAAAGGCACACTCTCACAAGGGGCACCTGTAAGTGTTGCTAGACCTTCTATAGCACGCCCTGATACTAAAGCTTCATAGCAACCATGAATTTTAGCCACTGCTTTTTCAATTAACGGCACCCAAAGTTGTTTTCTTTTCGCCTATATTTCATCAAAATTACAAGTAAAGAATAACAAACCTCTCTTTTTGTTTTTCATTTAAGTTAAATAAATACCGATTATCGATTCGTAATATTAAAATACCAGCCGAAGGGCGGTTGAAGTGCAACAACAAGAGCAATATGTAAGGATAGCATAGTCCAGGTACAATCCCAGGTATATACATATATGTAAGAACGCAAAGACTATCGGAGTACCTGACGAAGGAAGGAAAAGGAGGAGGTCAAAGTTTAGTGGCCAAGGCGAGGTGCGGAAACCTGGAAAGATGGAACAGGTACTGAGAGAAATAAGAAATTGCGAACTGTGTGGAGAAAAGTTCGAGTCTTTGAAAGAGGAGTCAGGATAGAATAGGTGGTGAGCGGTAAAAAGGATGAGAAGATAGAGAAATGGTTAGGTAGAATACACAAGAAGAAAAAAGAAATAGAAAGAAAAAGAATATAATAGGAGAAGGAGAGTCGGAATAGATAGTAGCAAAAGGTTAGACAAAATTATTAACAAGAACATACATAGTGAGAAAATAGGTAATCACAGAATGAGTGCGTGTGTTACAAGACAGAATGGAGCGTGAATGGATAAGGAAATAATGTATTGTAAACCAAGTCCTTTTCATAGCCATAGGGCTGAATATAAATAAATAATAATAATTAAAATACCAGCCTGAGAATATACTAGATGGCCTCTTTTATCACAGGGTAACAAGTCATCAACAAGTACTGTGGTCCATTTTCCATCTTTACACAATCTTACTTGATAAGCTCCTTCAGGACAAGTTTCTCTCATCACTAAAACTCTTTTTACAAGCTCATCACTTTCAGCTAAAACAGCTAAAGCTGAAAGTAACCAACAGTTTCCTAATACACCTTGCGAGATATCAGAGGGTAAGGGCGTTCTAAAAACAGCCCAAGGCAGTTTGGAATCGACAGTAGAGTCAACATTGATTTGATGAGGCCTTCTCCACTGAACAACGTGGTTATCTTTTGTTTCAGCTGGATTATAGTATAGAGATTTTGGAGCCGGTGGAAATGAGTCATCGACAAAAGGTTCATTTGTCTATAAAATAAAAAATTTACTATTACAAATATTTTCTATTTCAAGAAATTTAATTTCCATTAACTTAGTTTTGTTTACACATATACTAATACATTTGAAAAATAATAATGCACTTTTCTTTTAACTATAACTAAGAATTTTTACAGGATTTAATATTGTTCAATAACTATGGTTTAATTAACTAATGTTCCCATAACTCTACATTTAATGTAAACTGATTGGAAAATGAATTTAATATTTTCTTTTCTATATTTAGTATGGTAACTTATATTTAAAGAAGTGTAATATACAGTATACAACACTTTTAGTTTATGTAATAAAACATAGTATATAATCAGACATTATATTTTAAAAGTAAAAACACTGTTTAAAATAATCATGTTTTATTGTTTCTATATTAACACTGTAGTATTAAAATAAAAGGCAATAGAAGTAAGATAGTAAGAATTAATTAAAACAAAAAAATGTACAATTATATTTGGTATATTTTATAAGTATAATTTATACATTTCTAGAAGAAATAAAATTGTAAAAAGGTCTACTTCATTACTGTATTGTATATTCCTTTTTCTACAGTAAGAAGAGATATAACCATCCTCATCTATGTGATACAATTATTAATTGATCAATATACCTCTTTGCAGAAACGAACAATTCGTTCCCACTTCTCCAATGCTTCTCTTTCTTCAATTTGTCTTAAATTTTCCATAACTACACTTTCTTGCCGTTGTATTGTGAGTGTATTTATGCCAGATTCAATAATTCTAGGCCTTTCACCTGGTAGTTGAGATAAATTTTTTGAGATTTGGCACATTTCACAAATTCCATTTGTACTCTTATTTTCATACGTGCACAGTTTGCATTGCCACTAAAAAAATTGAAATGTATTATGTACAACAAACTTAGAGAAGATAAATACAAATGGATAAATAGGAAGATATATTAATAATATCTATTATCATATTATTAATAATGATATATAAGACAATTGTAAAAAGATCGTACTTGGCCGTGAGTGGAATCTTTAATTCTTGAATGCCTTTTATCCCCAATTGAAGAACTGTTTCTTCTTACAGAATTTCTGTGCCTTGGAGTAAGAACTTTTGAATTTACAGGTGTTGAACAAAGTCTCGGACTTGGACTTCTTGATCCAAAATATCTGCTATCTTTTGGTATATCTAGAAAATCTGCTAATGTCTTACAAGCATTACAAGTTTGTGCCGATAGCGGATTTCTTAATGTACACGATGGACACACCCAGCTTTCTCCTTTTCGTAGTGTAGCATCTTCTAAATGCATAATACTTTTAAGCTTTGAACCACCACATGCTTCACATGTTGTTCTTGAAGCAGCATTTAATAATGTACATTTTTTACAAGTCCATACAGGGGAAGGTGGATCAACTTGATCATCTAAGTCAGATTCTGCAGTGGCCAATGTAGCAGGTTTTTGTGGAATGTATCTTACACTATCTCTGGATACTACAATTGGAGATTGTGTATGCATTGAACAAGTTGTTTCATCTTTTGTAACAGTTATTAAACTAGGCTGCATTAGCGAAGGGGGTGATCGAGAAGATCCGCATATATCGCAGCCAGTTGACCATAAAGGATTGTAGGCATAAGAACATTTTCGACAAGTCCACATACGTTTTAATGAGCTTACATTTGGTACATCCCCCACAGGACTAGTTGCTTCACTATGCGCTTTTGTTGATACAAGACCTAATTTATTATTTTGTTTTTTTGGCAATGGTGGTGGTATATCAGGATTAGTAATTCCAATATAAGAATACTTTGGTCTTGTATTAAAACCAATGGAATGTGGTGGAACTGCAGGTGGTTCATCTTCATTAAGACTTCTACGATTAACAATTTTTTTCTGAGACACATTTGTAACAGATTCAACATCAGAAAAAGATCTTCTATAAGACAATGGACCTGCAGAGGATAGAGTACGGGGTTCCCAAGCAGGTACACTGATAACTACTCCACTACAAGGAGCTGGACTTCTAGGAGCTTCACATGCCTCACATTGTTCTAAACCAGGAGCATTATCAAGAGTACAATTATCACAACTCCATAGAGCATCATCTTGTTGCGATTCTGAGACTACTAAACTGGTTGGTCTTTGAATTGCATGTTCAGATAACTTATGTACAACAGATCCATTAGATAATGAGCGACTAACTTTAGATTTGACTCGTTTATAAATTGAAGGACTATGTCTTTTTGGTGAACGTTGAGAGGTATCAGTGGTATTTGTGTAGGAGAGTGTAGTAGATTCCATGGTTTCTATTGGTGGTAAGGTCCAGTCTTCTCTATCTTGTCTCCTTTCACTATGACTTATACTTGTTAACTGTGCCATACCTGTACATGTAAATAAAATATCATGTTACAAATAATGTTTGTTCTGTTTATAATATGTGTAAATAAATATTATATACCCTTATTAATAATTCTTGCATCATTTGTAGAAGAACTTGTTGTATTAAAACCATCCAAAATATTGGTCAAAAATTCAGATGCAGCTTTAAGACGATTTGTTTTACGTAAATTCAATTTTTTTCTTTTACGTGCTCCAATCTGTCTTTTGTCTGTTTCAGCTATTAAAGAATTTGCATCACAAACTATGCAAATTAAACCAGAACTGCAACTGTTGTCTAATAAACAACGAATGCAAGTCCATTGTGTTGTTAAGGAAGGTAGAGAAGAAGATCGTTTAATTGGTTCTTTTTTACAAGAGTTTCCATTCCATGAATCATGATGTAATTTCTTTGTATGAATATTGGGTATACTTAAATTTCCCTCTGAGCTAAAAATTAATATAAAAAATGAAATAACAGACAGTAGATAAACAATAATTGATGTAAGCACAGCAAATTATGTTTATATGTAATACTAAGGACAAGGAAAAATTTGAAGAATGTAAAACTAATTCTTCTGTAACAACACTATGTTTGTAGTTATATACTAAACATGAAAAACTGTCAAATATTTAAACTTGCAGAAGTATACATACTATCAAAGTGTGTTATCTCTTCTTTTGTAGTAGACATGTTCTATTAATAATAAATGGAAACAAATATTTGTAGTTGCAATAATATCTATAACATGTAGATTAATGTAAACATGCAAAAATAAAAATTTGTATTGGTTCACATTGTAATCAGTTACTTTGAACACTGTGTGAAAATTTTGGCATAAATTAAACTTGTTGAATGAGAGACAGAATAACACTCATACTATAAAATACTATTTTTGCAAAATGAAATATTACACCTAAATGATTGCACTGACAAAACAGCAGAATTAAACTTCATGTGTCCCCAAAGTTATGTTGGGTTTCATGGACTGTGTACAAACATGCGAGAGATCGAAGAATAGTGGGAGAAAAGGAAGAGGGTTACGGAGAGTCATGAATCAACAATTTTCTCACCGATGTATGAAATCGGTTTTGACGTATTCATAAGCTATCGGACGCGTATTATCCGTTGCTGGCTCCTCTAGATGAAGCTTCGGCGGAGGTGTCGGTGGAACGGACACTGAAGAAGAGTCACCTTCCTCGTCGTCCCCTTTCTTTTCCTCCTCTTTTTCTCTCAAAACTTTGTGCTCCAAGCTCAGGCTGAGCCTGAAGTTTGCCTTCTCATCACTTCTAAGTCGAGTAAGACCGCACCTGGCGCATCGCGTGCTCTCCGTTGGATTTATCAGAGCGCACTCCGAGCAATGCCACTGCAACACCGATGCGATCGAGCCCATTCTTTACACGTAGTCATGGCTCCTTTGCTAACAGGATCACTGACTTTTGTAGCCACGATCCCTTTACTCGAAAAATCACCACACCTCTATACGAGGACGAGGATCAGCGATACCGCAAAACACGTTCTGAGAATATTGTCTTCTGCAGTGGCGGTTGCCCGCCGTTCTTTGTCATATGTTTCGAGACGGCCATCTTTTTTAGCCCCTTCCTCTTGCTTACCTAATGTTTTATTCTATCTCCTTCTTTCTTTTCTTTTCCCTTTCTTTTCGTCGTCGCATCACACAGTGAAAACACAAACACGCACGTTGTTCAGTGCATCTACGTTCGTTTTCCTTTTCTCTCAACTTTTATGTATTTTATTATTCTATCAAATCTTCATTCACATGATTTATTATTTTTCTTAATGATAGTTTAACACTGATAATACGTGAATAGTCGGTAATTAATCCATTATCGTTCACTTAAAGATAAAAGATAGAACGAAGCGTCAATCGCGGACGGGGTACACATCGTCCATATACATAACTGTATTCTGAGCTGGTTGTGTTGACTACATCGGGTGCAACACACAGGGCTGTATTATGTTTGATGCAACGATGGAAATTGTTGATTTAAATCGTTATCTTTTAGAAACTGCTTTTAATTTCACACGAAACATAATTAATAATTATCATTTTAGGATAACTCGAAAGAAGCAACAACAAAGTAACAGTTTATTGCAACTTTATGTATTTATAATTTTAGACATTCGTTTCAAGCAATGAAATATTTATTAATATATTATTCAGTTGGTTCGAACTTATTTATCAAAATTTTATACGATATGATAAAGATATTTCATTGAACAACACAGTTACAGAATAATGATGTGAGATGTAATTAAATGTTTTATCAAATGAATGACATTTCAAAAAAATTGCCCATCGTATCGATTAATTTGTTGTGTTAATTTTTGTCCATGTTAATATTTTTTTACAATCATAAAAATAAATGTTTCAACTTTCTTGTTTTATACGTTACTGGCAAACATAAAATATTTTTCACCTTAGCGACATCTGTACGTAAACGTACTTTGAAATTGATATACCATTGTAAAAACCATCATTACACCAAGTCCCTGTGGCGCAGAGGATAGCGCGTTGGACTTCTAATCCAAAGGTCGTGGGTTCGATCCCCACCAGGGATGATACACAAAACCATTTTTTTTATATTTTTTCATCCATAAGATTATTATCACGTGTTATATTTAATCTTACAATTATTTTATGTCCAAATGTATACCGTATTACTTTATGCATTCGATATCTCAACAATAAACATTAAGAGGTATATTTCCAATTATATATTTTAATGAATTTTCGTTTTTCATTGTACATGTCACAAAGTGTTCAGTTTACTTACAGAAATATTATTTACGTCTTACCAAGAATTATCTTACTCTCGTTCTGCTTACTTTTATATTTCTTTTAATTTTAGTTGCTCTCGGTTTCAAACGAATATAATACCGAAGGGAAAGCAAACGAGAACACGTGAACACCGAGGAGTTTGAGACTTCGTGCAAATACGTATGTAACTTCTCTCTCTCACTCTCTCGTTCTCTCCTTTTTTCAGTTAACTAATACAGAATGGTCAAGAGCTATTACGCCGGAGCAAATATAGCATCACATGACACTTAAATGTTTAATATAACCACTTTTTTCTTTTACTTTACACTATGAATAAATTAACGAAGTTAAAAGTAAAGATTAAAAAAGCAAATAGTAATACCTCTATTTTACACTATTTATATATTTCATTCATATATTCTATAAGTACATGTTTTAAATCGATTCGACCAAACGCGAACGAGTGCAGCAAAAATGTCACGATTACGTTGTGTCGGCATGCGTCTTACAATGTTCTTTAATTTTATTCTGTCTTTAGTGTAACATTTAATTTTGAAAAGCGAATAGTCCTTTTGAAAAATTCATCACACCTTTCAATAAAGAAACAAAGTAGGAACGGTAATAATTAATGGTACCTTTTGCCCATGGAAAAGTATCCAAAATTACGTCATTTTTTATTAAAAACGTTTCCTATGTTTGCTCCCACTTTTATACCGTAAAAATAGTTTTTCTGCTATGAAATCAATAAAAACTAATATCACCGTACTAAACTCAATGATTTCTTCTTATCAAGTTTACTGCCAATTGCCATAATAGAATTAAATATTGGTATCCCGAGAAGAGAGAAAATAAAAATAAATATAGAAAATAAAAAATTTCTTTTATATTCTCATTTAGCAAAAACTTGTGGTATTTTTTATATACCACAAAAGTACCAAACATTACTATGTACTACTACTCTATGTATACAGGGTGTTCGACTATTCCTGGGAAAAAAATTTAGAGGGTGCTTCTACAAGCCAAAATAAGGCAAAAATCAAGAATAACGAAATTGCGTTTGAGCCTTCATTTTTTAATTATTAACGTTTAAAAATACCCCTGTAGCCGAGCAGACCTCTCTACACCAATGAATGTAGGGCACGTCACGGCAGGAGTAGAGAGGGAAGTGGGGGGTACAGTGATCCTCAAAACCAACGACACATGGTCGGCAGCTCACCTCGTACAATTCGTAGAGCAAAAGGAGGCAGTGACATTCGGCGCCATAAACGGCATTACCGACTTCTGCTGCACTATCCTTTGCTTCACCACGGCGCAGGTGCATATCGGAAAGTTCTTCAAATGTGTATTCCATTTTGTACAAAATGGAACGCATAGTATAATATAAATATCATAAAGATAGAAACCGGTATCCTTTTTATTGCAAATAAACAGGTATTTTCCATTATAATTTAAATGTTACAGTTTGATTTATATTACTTATTAAACGTGTATCAATGCAAAGGAACACGTGAAATTCCTTTTATTTATTTTTCGTGCGAACGAATTTTTTTTATATAAAATTTAACATTCTCTAACAATTACAAGTACCAGAAGAAAAAAACGTGGAAATACCACCACAGATACTTAGCGATGACAACATTCGGAAAACTTAATAATTGGTACGATGAGAACGTTGTTAATTAATCGCTTCGTTCGTAAAAGTAGAAAATTTTCTAGAAGAGACCGATATCGGCAATTTGTGTCCTGGAAAACAAGTTTGCCAACTCATCTGGCATTGTTATTTTTGCAGATCGATCGGTGTCATTCATTGCGATTTAGCATAGTTACGACATTATTCTGCTGTATTTCCTCAATCTTTCGAAATAATTTCGGCAAAAGAAACAATAAGTGGTAATTTATTTACTTTTTTCGAGCAAGTGTTAACAAAAGGTTTTATTTTCGTTATTGATATTTTGGAAACGATGAAATTCGGTAATCGCCTGTGGATAATGTAGAAGTGTCTATTCCGGATATCGATCGATACGTCATTAATTATTAACGAGCGCCTCTTACACTTTCGATCACACGAACGCGTTGCGAGGTACGCTGTTTTCTTTTAATCGATAATTTATGGATGAATACTTAATTAAGCCTTGGTTTTTTCGTAGATAATTACGCGCTTTTCATTATTTTAATCGTTTAATTACGCGCCTGTTTTATTAATTACATATCGGCTGTTGACTTAATACATGTAAAGCTACTTTTTCCGCAAAGTAATAAAGATATTGAGACAAAGTTCATGTAACACGAAACTGGGACAAGCTGTCTTTAAAATGGTTAAAGATGGATAAAAATGCCACAAGATAAAATTCAACAGTGTCAAGTGGTGCATATTTTGTGGAATTAGGTTTATGCATTTCTCTGCATGAGTGCATCAGAAAAGTGAAATTGTTGCAAAAATGTAGTACTCCTCACTCTTTATTAATTATTACTTCTTTTTAATTTAATTATTACTTTTTATTAATT
>NW_017100509.1:4418847-4440317 GCF_001263275.1 Habropoda laboriosa | reverse complement strand
TTATTGAATTATTTAACGAATTATGAAAAGTTATATAAATTAAAACTCCTATTTGAATTTATTACCATAATTAAATTTCATTTTACCATAATTAATTTTACGTTGTGATACTGACATAAAAAGCAGCACAATATTTCTCTATCTGCAGTTTTTCTAGAGAAATGTAGGAGGAGAATATACAAGTGTAAATCGAACGTTTGAAGCTTGGACTTTTCTACAACAGGTAATGGACGACGAACTTCAATGCAAATTATAGCGAGCACGTATGAGTCATATCCGGAATTAATTCTTTTAACACCTCGATGTCAACACGTGACTTTACCGCTAATCGTACGTGCGGAGCTATATTTTCAAACGACATTTCTCATAAAGCTACTTAAACGTGTACCTTATTCGACATTAACACGACGAAAATCCCACGAATACGAAAGTTTTATTGTCGTGAAATTTTTTTTATCATTACTTTCTTCATAAAATGTAAGAAATTTATCAATTTATTTTTAACACTTTCAAATCTTCAGGATCAACCAATTGTATGAAAAGAATTATTATGTGCGTATATAAAGAACGACAATATATGGCAATAATTGAATAAAAAAAATATTTTATTTTTCAAAGTGTGAAAGAAGAAATTTCGTAATAATCTATGTATATCAGACGAGAATCATATTTTCTTTAACAATCTTATCAGATCGTGAGAACGAATACTACCATTGTGTATAATTATACTTGTTCCGTGAAAAAATGCATATACGTTTATCGTTCCATTTAATAGTGACAGAATGATGCAAATAAGAAAGGGTTATGAACGTATTTCCACGTTCCAAAGCTGAAGTTAAAAATAAACAATGATATACTACATTTTCATATGAATCATTTGGAATTTTTTCATTTCTATCTTTTTGATTAAGCATTCATAATGCACGCAATCCCTTATTCGATTGCATTTGTCAAAGAATCTGATAGTACATTAATCCTTTGTTCCTATGAAATGTTACAGTAATTAATTGGTTGCTATTTATTGGATTGGTATTTAAAACAAATTTTAATCGGTATCTTAAGTAAATTGTCAGTATTCAAACTAAAACATCAGTACGTAATATAAGTCTGTATAATAAAATATCCTAACCTAACCAAAAAATTTAAATTTTATTGTCCAAAAAACAAATTAATGCCAACTAAATAAACAAAATTGTACTGACAAGATGCCTACTTAATACTGACAATTAATTATTTATACTGATCAAAATATTCATTTTTACTGACTCTTTATTTTAAAAAAATACTTACCATTGATGAATAAAATGATACTGATCAAATATGTAGATAGAAGTGTAATGAATTTCGTGTCCTTTTAAATTTCGCTTTTACTTCTTTGCTTATATTCAATTTTAAATGAAGTTTAATTAATACTTCACTGTTTAATAGAAAGTTCCAATACAACTGCTGAGAAAAAAGCAAAATAAATAAAAAATGCCATCAAACGAAATTCGTAAACACATCGCAGAAAGTATTTATTTCCAGGAGACGTGAAAACACATGATAGTAGGCAGAAAATAACATGAGTCAACAATCTGTGAATAAGACGCACGTAGAGATGCGGAAAAGAGTCTACAGTTCATTCCACTAGTCTTCATATTTGTAATTGTAAGTCACGGGAGTGTAATGAAAAATAAAACTTTAAATAAAACATCTAATAATTTTACTCAGTCATTTCTGTACGTTTTTTTTTTTTTGTTTAAACGTTGAAAATTTGATTTTTCACTTTCATTCATAAAAGTAACGTTGCTTTCAACGATGAAGATCGTTATCATATGCACAAAGTATAACGAAACACCGTAATTTCTCTCAGAGAGCTAATTACAATTATTATCCATCAGTAATATACACATGTCTATTAGTATTCGTGTGTTTCAAATTGTTTGTCAGTATAATTAAAAACACGATTATTGGACTTTGTACCAACATATAAACAGATAGTGTTTTGTAATAAACAAGAAATGGATGACTGTAAATTTTATGGGCGTAACTTTTGGCTGTAATTGTGAAAGATTAAAATTCTGTTTGAAAACAAAATTCAATATAACTTGTCAATTCTAAAGATATTACAGTATTTCATTCTTGCTTTACGTTAAAACTGATTAAAATGAACTTAAGTGTGCAATATTAATGTGTAACATTACAAATAAACTCTAATAAAGTTTAGTGTATTCGTTTGCTGTTTAGCAAAAATTGTAAATAAATAAAAAAATCAACAGCAAAAATTAAATTGTAACCAAATCGATCCTTGCACTCGTACTATAGAAACGATACGAATACCTGGCTAGTTTTAATTGGTTTAGGGAAAGGTTTATTTTTAGTCCCAATTGACACCCATGATATTAGAGAAATAATATATGGATAACACATTGAGGACTGTAAGTAAATTTTATACCACACAAGAGTAGATTGTGAGGAACAAATTCAACTTGAGAAAGAAACCCAGCCTCGGCTCAAGGAAGCGAGTCTCGAACCTGGGAAAGTTCGGTTACAAACCTCAAGCGCTATCCACTCGGCCAACCTATCCTTCCCGTTAGAGTTCTCTCGGAAGTATGCTTTCAGTAGCACATGGGTACAATGATCGAAAAGGTTTGCTTAGAAATAGCATTTTTTTTTATTAAATATCATAAAATATGTATAATATAATAAAAAATTATGTAATGCTATAAGATATTTACTACGCACTATAACCACGAATTTAAATGGTATTTTAATTCTAGTTACAACGAGAATCTAGAATCACTAATAGTTTAGCTTTTATAAAAGTTTGTCAATGTTTCTATTCCTGCGAGTCAAAGTAGTGAAATTAAAATTACACAGTGTTTGAGAAATAAAATTACTTATTCTACAATGCTATTTATAACCTGTACCTGTATAAATGTTGCAGACGCCACTTGATAATTGGGCGTGGATAGTCTTTGTTGTATCATAGAATTGACATTATTCTTCACCACCTCTCAAATAGTGAAAGTGTTGGACTTGAAACGGGGCGATACGATCATGAATGTAGCAACAGCGCTGGTTATTTCGAGTAGGAAGCCCTGGGAGCTACAACTTATCCCTTTGCATTCCACGTAATTTTTCAATGGATATATTCACTGACTTCGAGCAATTATTTGAAAAAGATTCACTTATATTTTGACGATACTAATAGGTAATAGAACTAAAGATTATTAGTATAACATAAAAAGAGATACTATTTGTCTTATAAAAATGTATGCACATAGGTCGATACGCGATCGATAAAAACAAGGGTAAATCGATAGAACAAATCGATATATGGAAATAAGTTACGGAAGCCCTCGACAGATGGCGAAGAAAAAGGCGTCATCTTCATTCAGATTGAAATTTCCTAATAACAATTGTTTATTGTTACAAGCTATTGTATTGGAAAATCACGTCAAGTTATAACATTCTCTCCTTTTTTATTGTAAAGTATCTCAAACGTTTATTAAGTACACATAACCTTTTTTTCAGAAAAGAAAAAAATTACACTTTCTTTATTAGCCAAGGTTTCTACCATGCTTTGTTACCATGGGTGGATTAGGTAACAGCATGTAAATAATGACGTCAACAAAAGGCTGAATTAATCGGTTTATGAACTAAGTGTCGTCATCGTTCATTAAGCATACATGTATATACTTATGTATGTATATATGTGTCACCAGTAATCTGCAACGCTTTTACAAAAAGGGAAAATCAATAAAATCACCGAAGCTAATACACATTTATTGGATTGTGCATAATGAAGATACGTCCAATGAGTTCTTCTCGTTAATAATTTATCAATTAACCTCAAAATAATACAATTAATTCATTAAATAGTTTATTCCAGAAAACAATTGATATTTTTGTTATTTGTTCGTAGAGAAACGATCTATTATCACGAAACACATCTATGAAACCAATAGAGTAAGGAATTTTAAATGGAAAGCTATCGGAAAGTTTATATTCCCACAATTACAACCACTCGATTATTTATTGCCATGTAGCCATACTAAAGCATATCAGAATCGTTGTCCTAATTGACCTTTTATAGATGAATCAGACCCCCTGTGAGAATATCAATGTAAACACGTAAATTAAAATCAATTACATGTGAACGATGACGTAAAAAAAAAAAAATATATATACTATTGTATAATACCACATAACAGATTCCGGTATACTCCACAATGAAACGGTTTCAACTGAACGACGTTACATAATGAGCCTTGTTGTATTCAATTCAAAAGACATGTTACAAAGCTCTTAAGGTTAGATTAATCCTTCCCTACTTTTCCATTTCTAATTATTCTTTACAATTTAACAGACAACTTTTTTAACGAGAAATTCAAATTTCATTAATCGAAATTGTTGATTTTAGGGGTAAAGTATACGTAAGACTTTATTGCCGGTAGTATTGCAAGAGTGAACATTTTTATTTGAGAAAATGTTGATTTTATAAATAGTAAAAATGGTAAGGTTTCATTCTAAAATTCACCATTTTTTATTTTCTTAATTTGACATACTTATACAGAAATTTTTTACACACAGTGAATCAGATCATTACGCAAGAAGTTTCTATCACACGATATTAAAAATCACTAGTTTTAGAGCGTGGGACGTTCTCATGATTTTAACCCTTAAGAGTACGAAGCAATAGAGCGTTGAGTACTCTGTGTGACCGATTGCCATCCAGCAGTAATAAATGCTGTCAAAAGCAAAAGTTACACTGACCATGTTGCCAGAAAAGTTAATAATAAAATTTGAAAATTAAAAAAAAAAAAGAATTAAAAAATTTAATTTCACGTGGAGATTCATCGATATTACATAAAATATTGATAAAAATAAATTATGATATACTCTGTTGATAATTCAAGAGATCACCAGTTCGTTAAACTTAAGTAAAACTATTCGAGCTAATGTCATAATTAGATATAAAAGGGTGTGATTCTATATGTAAAAATAAATCGAAAAAATAAGAATTAAATTTTTTCGTTTCAAACTGCTCGAATTTGAGTACTTATCAAGTAAGTATACGTGCACTTCGCTATCTTTAGGCTTCATGTTTGCACTAACAAGCAGCGGCAATGTCGCGATAAGTACTAATAATACGTTTATTAACGATTTTATTGCTTTACGTGTACATTTCGGAATGAACAGTTGAAATTGACGTCTTTATTGACGCATACAAATTCTTCAGCTTCGAATCAGGGAATCGTGAAGTGATAATACAGTATTTTTACGCTTTAATTATTCGAAAAAACTTGTACAATTCTTCCCCTTTGAGATGTACAAGATTTGCACTATTTGAAATTGGCGCCATTTTTTCGCCAAATTTCTCAAGGATTATAGTGACTAAATATTAATGCAACTGAATATTAATTGTATACCTAGATAATCTAATAGACCTAACAAACCGAGGAAAATCATACAGAATTACCGAAATACCAATTTTCAAAATAGACCGAGAAAAATCAGAGAGGACATATTTGTAAACAAAGAATAGCACAGCGAGTAAAATGAAAAATTGAGAAAGAACGGTGAATATGTACATACATATATGTCGTTGGTTAGTCGGCAGAAACAATTGTAGGCTGTAGCAAAGAATGATAGTAAGATTTGCAGAAATTAATTGACAAGGGTAAGGGGAGACGAACGAGATGTTCTTTGACCGTGTGCTTCCAGTCTCTGGTTGGTCGCCATGACGACCTGAAGGGTCTATGCTCTCTGATGCTCTCGAGGTCGACAAGGACAAGTCGTCAAGGGGTGCCAGCAACATTCATTTCTATCGTTGGTCACATATTCGCGAGAACTCTTTCATTTCGACAAATACCGTATTGTCTGTATAGCAACTTACATTTCTAGTTCGAGGAATCAATTTACTATGAAAGTTAAATAGCTTAGAAAATACAAAAAAAGATTGATACGTTTAATGGAAATATGAATGATTGAAATTTTAAGAAAATTGAAAATTTACTATTAAGACAGTTTATAAATGAACAAAATTAACAAATTTCTAATTCCTATGACATACACATAGGAAGATAAAATTAAAGAAGAATAATCGGTTCAGAACTGTATTAACATAGATTGAGATAAAAAATTACAGGACAAGATAAAATATAATCCTTACTTTTACTATATTTAAAATTATATCTTTCTTTTAACTCTAATTCTGTTACTTGCTTATAATACACTTGCTACGATTACAGATTACTGTATTATCAACAACTTTATAACAAAAGATACTCAATCATACTTATTAATACTCTTACTACACGAAATTTAGGAGTAAAGTTGATACTTATATTTATTTTCCGAAGCGATTCAAAGATATAAATACACTAAACCAGATATTACACTCATAAATACGAAAACAGTATTCGCTGATATAGTATTATAAAAAACGTAGTATCACGCATATTATCACGTTGTTTACGATGTGAAGATGAAAATATGACGGTCGGGAAACCTCTCGTGAAAACATGAATCTATAATTCAATCTGCATACGGATATATGAAAAGCAACACACATATATTATCAATTCTTTAATTCAAAGAAATTGATCTTACCTACTGTTGTCAGTAGCAATAATATGTAACTTTCTATGAAACTGCCTTACTTCTCAGTAAGTCTATAGAAAGATTGCAATCGTCAAAGTACAAGGAATCGAGCATTGCATAATCCTGCAGAAAAGAAAACTAGCTTTATTTAAAATGTAACCTAAAGAGAAAATTAACAAACCAAAAAAAAAAAAAAAAATTGTAAATACTTTGAAAGCAGAGAAAGTTACTTAACGATAGAACAAACGATCCATATCACCGCACTAGGGTCGTGGCATTACTAAATATACCATGTGATTGAATTTACGTCACTAAATACATATAGATACCATGAACAAATAGTTCGATGCATCATGCTGCTTCTTTCACCTATTTATGTACTTTATTTGGAATAAGCGGAAGTGTGCGCAGTTGAACATACTCAGAGTGCTCATATAATATCTTATAAAGTAGCTTTTACTTAATACATCCAATGTATTTCAATATTTTGTTAGTTAACATTTACTTTACATAAAAAATTTGAAAGGGGCGAAAGGCGATAGTTTCTACGTAAATATTATAAATATTTCGCGTCGACAAGTGCAACTACGAATAATTATAACCTGTATTAATATCAAATATGCAGAATCAATTTTTTCTACCGAAGCTTTGAGCTGCGTTGAGTTTGCGTGTAAAATGTTTGTCAAAAAATTGATATTTCTAACAATTTTCAGTTTCTAACGTGCTAACTATTTATCACATTTTCCCGAACCTTGTCACTCGTGAAACATTCTGCGACATGTATGCACTATGACGTTTGCAGTCCTATCTGTTTACAAATCGTATTTTGTAGACGACGACAAGGTGACTGAGGACTAAACATCATTTTCAGATTTGATTTTTTTAGAAAAAACGAAACCTTGGAAAAGTTCCTTCCTCATTTGCCACTTTGTTTCATGACTTATTTCCCGCCCGATTCCGCCACAAAGTTTCTCTTATACTTCCTACGATTGCATATACATACAGGGTGTTCCGTTTAACCGTAAAAATATGAAAAATATAAAAAAGTATTCTTGCGAAAGTTGTTCAATAAACAGGGGGAGATTAGGTGGTTTAAATAATTTTTCTGTAGGCGTAGAGCACTGAGGGAGATATCAAAGTCAAGTTAATTTCTTTTAAATAAAACCCTGTATTTTTCTATTCTCAACCCCTTAACGCTCCAATTCTCCTCACCTCGACGTTCCAAATAAGCTCAATTTTGTCTTTCTCTGAATTATTTTACAAGCGCGTACAAATAAGTTTCCCATTATTTACAATGCCGCAACTTACTTTTGTTCGCCGTGACAGAAAGAATAACGCAACATGGAGAGTGAAGTAAAATACTTCAAAAAAAAAAAAAAGAAAAAAGTGCACTTATTCTAAGAGTGCACGCGTGAGTCACGAGCATGAACGTTAAGGGGTTAATCCTACAACAGCGTTTGTTGAGACGATTTCAACAAGATGCCACATTAGGCCATTTCGTTTTATGGAAAGTTGTAAAATCGTGGAGAATTTGTATCAGTAGCACAGTCAAGTAGGTTTTAGCTGGCCGATAGCGTTCGGTCTAACTCCTCGATTCTTCGCTACTTCAAACGATCGCAAAGAATTGTCATTCAATATTTCCACATTATTTTACATCCATGCTGTAAAATTTAGACGTCGCACATAGTTAATCTGTTACGCGTAAATCTTACACTTTGTTCCTTTTATAAGAATGCTAATCATTCTTCTCCGCAATTCTAATAATAGAACTGCGAGATAATCCAGTATCAACAGCGGCACCACGAATGAAAGTGAATGGATTTTCTTTGAAATACATGTTAAAACCATAAGAACGTTGTCATCAGATGTAATTACATTTCGTTTCTTTCCTTTGGTACTTGCAACATGTCCAAGCGTTGTTACATTATTTTCAAAGCGCATAAAATGCATTTTCCTCTTTTCCAAAGAACTTGGAACTTTCCAAATTCACCGAGTGTAAGCAGCATATCAACTTTTCCGCTATCTGAATGCACTCTGATTCATCTAACGACAAACTAAGACTGCGTACTACTCGCGAGAACGATCGTAGCACCGTCAGAGACGCAGTTGTTGTTTATTGGCACTTTGCAATGTGAATCTTTTATTTTCCTAATGCCACAACTTTTTTTTTTATTTTTATTTTACTAGCAGTCGATAACATTCCTACGAGGTAGAAGGTGTGTCGATTCTTTATTAATTTGCGTCACTTTGCAACATCTTTTCACCTTTTTATTTTAGAGCTCTTTACGATCAATTCCACATTGGGAATTGTAAGTAGGTTTCGTGAAATTTTGCAACACGTGTGTAGTTATGATTCGTTCTAATGAAAAACGTTTAAAAAATACTACAGTTCCATTTAAGAAACAAAAGCTAACATTCGTATCTCTGGAAAAATGCATTGAAAAAATTCTCATTTATGACAATTACGTAGCGTGAAAAAACAACTCAACTTTTTGTAAAGTTTAAAGAAAGTGTTGCAGTTTTGTGTCGAAAGCGCCAGTTAAAAATTCACCAAACGCGTAGTAAAGGGCTAAACGACATTAACCCTTCTTTAAGCAACCAAAATACTCACAATTGTTTCAAGCATTACCGTTTAAAATTCTTAGCAGAAATTTTTATCTTGGAACCATGCATCGACGTAAAAACGACGATTCTTTCGCAAAGAACACAAAACAGGAAATTATTAAAGAAAAATACAGAAATGGGTGCTTAATTCATTATTTACTTTTTCTTCGATTTTCTTTCATCTTTATCTTTCAAGTGGAGAAAAACACGAACCAGAGGTTTCACCGTGGCGACAATGAAAAAGCGTCGGTGATGGAATGAAATGAGTAAAATATACAATACATGTATCTACATCTATTCCACGGCACGGCTTTCACAACTTTATAGACGCTCTCGGTGAATGTAGCGTGTACTTACGTATCACTTACGTCAATGATTTTTATCCAAGAGAGGTATTTACGTCAAAGATATACGGGCCAACTTTGCAAAGTTGCGTATTCCATCTTACAACGACACAACACGAGACACGGGGGCCATAGGTCTCGGTATCGTGTGGTCTCGCCAAATAGAAATGGTAAGCATTGACCTGGATCGTGGAAAAGATGGATCGTGTAACAATGTAGGAAAAAAGATCCAACATTTGTGATTCGAATATTAACACTCTCGTTACGTTACTTCTTCCATTATTTTGGAACAAATACCTACCTTACCATCTTCTTAGAATCCTTTGAAAACTTTCTTTCCAATTTCTTAAAACTTGTTCAAACTACGCGTAGATATGGTTGCAGCGAAGAAAAATTGATTAGGGATTCATTGAAATTTATTTGATATACTTGGAAACAAATTGTCCAACGACAGGACAATTTTTAAGGGAATACTTTAGTCTAGATTTTTTAAAAAATCGATTTTTCTGCATTTTCTGAGAGTTTACGTTTTCGAAATTATGTCTCTGAAAGGATTTGCCCGAATTCGTAAAAATGGCGATGTTATAGATATTTAAAGAACGCTGTGGACCTTTTGAAAAGTGTAACGATCAAAATTTGAACTTGGTTCGAATAGTAGGAGAAAATATGAATACAGAAAAGTTGGCGAAACTAGATTTTTTCAAGTGTTATAATTAATGACGAGTGAAAATTTGAAAATAGACTTTTCCAACACTGTAGACTTTTCAAAAAGTGTCACAATTAATAACGAGTCAAAATTTGAACTTGGTTCGAATAATAGGAGAAAATATGTACGGAGAAAAGTGGGTGAAAGTTTCAAATCCGACGTAATTATTCCAACCGTTAAACACGCACCTAAAAGATCGACGTTAGTGCGGAGCTACTTTTCAGTGTCTGCTACATCTGCCACGAAATTTCTTCATTTTCCTTCGTTATCTCCAATCGCAAAGCTAACTATATCACACAACTTCTAAAATCTCAGCAACTTCAAATTCTACCATAAACGTAACTAAATACATCCCAAAAGAATCACATCGAACGTTTCTTCCTTCAAGAAAGTACACGGTAAACCGAAGCTCCGGCAAAGGAAAACGAAACTTTTCATAGCACGTAATGGAATCTATTCGTATGAATAGACTTGAATGGTTCGAAGGGCGCGATAGAGTCCACGTTATATCTCCGTATAATGTATATACCACCAGCTGTATTCCCCTGTATAGCCTTCTTTTCTTTTCAACCCAGACTCTGTAGATGCGTGAAAGCCGTTAACGTTTCAAAGAAATGAATTTCAGTTCGGTACCGAAGGTGCAAAAAGCAGATGCTCCAATTTCTTTCCAAAGCGCCTCTTCTCGATCTATGAATATTCTCAAATAAGTGTACCGGATCAAGCAATAACTAACATGTCTGATACCTACAATATCTCCAGAGATATTGCGTTTTTTCTCACATTTTTCTTACAGCCAGGATTTGCAAGGGAGAAATCGGAAAAAATTCCCTCGCATACGTCTCTGTATCTGCTCTATGCTACATTTTTTTTCAAAATTTCTACCTACTGTTAAATAGGGAAAATAGAGAAAAAACTGATAATCCGAATTTTCCCTGTAACTGTTCGAGATAGCGAGTTGAAACTTCGTAACAATTGTTTCCTTTCGATAAACTATCGAATGGTCCGTCGCAAGACCAATTTGGTTTAAAAGCACTTTTCACCACCTTTGACAGACCTCGCGTTCGTATCCTAGAAAATTGCGAGAAAAAACAGTCGTCTGTAAAGAGCTTAGTTTTGAAAAGCTCCTGATTTAAAGGAATTCAACGCAGTAGAAATAAAGCACTATGTGAAATTCAATTATTTACATTTTTTCAAATTTAATTTTTGCTATTTTTTTTGCACATGAAAACGAACCTTTTAAAAAATTACTCAAGTATCATCGAAAAGATGATTTTCGTTTATACTCTCAAATGCTCACTTATCGTCTTCTCTTTGGAACTTTGTTACGCCAATCAAGTACTTATATCCTCGTGCCTAGCCATTGAAGTGATCAACACTGGAGAAAACACTTCTCTCTTATCGCTTCTGAGTTACGTCCTTTTTATTTCAGCCTGATAACGTGACTCGAGAGCGAACAATACTGACAATTGCCGTCAGCCAGACTCATTGGACAATTGACCACTCTCGATACCTAACCTTTTACACATTTTCAAAGGGGGAAATATTGTAAACGTCATATGGAGAGAAATAATCAAATAAATACTCGTTAGAAATTGCTAGGAATAAAAAAACTCACTAGAAATTGCCAGCATATTTTTTTTTATTATCGTACGCGCAATTTTATCAATCTCATATCTCCTCTAAACTTTTTTTACTCATTCGCTATAAATAAACAAATTTCTAAAAATATTTCTTAAAACGAAAATAGGATGCGATAAAAGACACAGTATCTCATTGGTAGAACAGTTAGATAAGACAAGAAATAACAAATTTCGAGTTTCAACGTAAAACATAAATGAGAGGTATTAAAAAAACATATTAACGAAGGAGATGCATTTTTGAAAACTCATCCAAGAGTATTTCTTAAAAAAAAGAGAGAAATTGTGAAAGAAAGTGATATTAATTAACCTAAATGAATGGCCGTTAAAAATCCGCCGATAATTCAAGAGATACACATATTACAGTGGAATCTTATCACGCTATGTGTGATGGAAGCATGTGATTTGAAATTCGTAGCCGCCACTCCTAACGATACACAAATTATTTTTACAACGAAGGCCGATCGTTTAACGATATCTTCGAGAAAATAAAATAATAAACTGTTCGACTCAATTGAAACACAAGATAAGGAGAAGTCGAATGAAACGTATTCCATGTAATACAGATTTTAACACTTACTATGTATTGGTGCAACCGTACGAAATTGCAGAAAGGTAACAAGGCCAAAAGTTGCACGGTAAAGGTGATTTTTCTCAAGGCTACGATATTCAGGTTTCCCTGGTTATCGTTCTATTAAATCAAACTATATGCTTCCTTGGCCTTTGAATTAAAAGAGCAATCCAAGATAATTTACAAACATGGTCTATATATTTTTTACTTGTTGCCTATGCAGATTTACAGTTCACTTCAAAATTGAAGAAAAAACTATCAATACTCTAAAATTTCTTCGACAAAGAAAGGACACTTATTTTGAGACAAAAGGAGAAATTTCGCAGTACAGCAGGACCTCTATAACTCGAGAGTAATATAATACAAATTAAGTTCCACCGACATCATTTTTTGGGTCAAATTTAATTAATCCAAAATTCCAAATTCAAACTTTCTTTTCTTTTCTTTTTTTTGATCGCGTTATACGGGAGTAACAGCAATTTTTTGATCGCATTATACGGGGCAACAGCAATTTTTCGATCGCATTATACGGGGCAATAGCAATTTTTTGATCACGTGATACTGGGCCCTACTGCACAGTAATCCCCGGATGAGTGTCGGAGGCTCACAGGACCGCGTTGTGACACTCATCCGGGGAGGTTGGTGTTCGGGGAACCAAGTCCCTGTGGCGCAGAGGATAGCGCGTTGGACTTCTAATCCAAAGGTCGTGGGTTCGATCCCCACCAGGGATGATACACAAAACCTTTTTTTTTAGTCGAGGGGAAGAGGGGGTTACCCGAAAGTATTTGAAAACGATGACGAGGGTTTTAGTGAGTAGGAATGTCTATGCAAGCTTTCCTCCATGTAAAAAAAAAAAAGAAAAGAAAAGAAAAGAAAAAAGGTGTTCAGGGAATCGCCGGTTGTAACTTCGCTTCGGTGCATCGAAGACGACGAGAGTGAGAAACATTGAGCGCGAATGAAATAGAAAGGTTCAACAGTCGATTATTTGTGTAATTGAGATATTCTTTCAAATATAGTCACGTTTACAATCATTTTCATTGGAAAACCCTCAGAAATCCATAATCCTGTAATTGTAAAGTAAAAATTTCATGCAACGATTTAACCGAAAACGTAAAATATTACTCGAAACGAGGGATTGTTGATTAAGTTAGGACATTTTACATGGATAAATATTTGTCGACGATGTTAGAAAAGAAAAAAATTCGGAATTCTCTAAATTTCATGCTAATTATTATGTTTTCTTTTTCATTGGATCTTTATTTTCATTTGTTTTTCGTTAGTTATTAATCAGGTCATTTCACAGTCGATGAAAATCAGATATAAATGGTACAACGTTAAGCAATAACGTCAAACATTGTAACTAATTTGATGTAATTCAATGTGTCGGTTTGTTTACGGATTCAAAGAAAAAGTAAGATTAGAAACAATTACTTACTTACTTTTATTTATTTTATTTCGTTTCATCTTGTAAAATATTTGATCGAGAAAAATAGACGATAAAATAAAAGTCAATTTTTTCATCGAATCCCAAATTTCAAGTTTCCAAGACTCTTTAATTATACCATTTTATTGAAAAATTAAAAAAAATTAAAAACATTTAAACCTCATTTTGTAAGTGTATTTCTCAAACAAGAAAATAAATTGAAGTGAAACACTTCTCACATCAAACTTTTTTACACGTGTTAAAAAAGAAGCTCTAAAAATAAACATTTAAAACAGTATTAGTGGAAAAAACGATCTTTATTGCATAACTTGCCTCCTTCAGGTCAAGCACTACTTTTACGCAGCATGTATATGCGTGTACAGTATAATATAGGTTATATTATACATAGAATTCGTATTACATACGAGGATGTAATTGTCACTCATTCACACACACATACACGCACGAACGCGCACGTTATCACACGTACGCATGAACGCACGCACATGCACACACCAGTCACGCGCACACGATATACACATAGAATTCGTATTACATACGAGGATGTAATTGTCACTCATTCACACACACATACACGCACGAGCGCGCACGTTATCACACGTACGCATGAACGCACGCACATGCACACACCAGTCACGCGCACACGATATACATATGTATGTATTTGATTAACGCAACACGAAACTACAATACTTGGCTCGTACACCTTGAACGGAAGAACTCGGAAGCAGTTACATCATCAGCTACTGGTTCTTGTGAATTTTATAAAAAAAACTTTTCGTATGCTAGGATTCTAGAATTCTAACGGTCTTCGATAGGAAACGACGAAGAACTTAATTATAATGTATATGTGTGTGTATATATATATATGTGTGTATAATATACTCCTTCATTCATGCGAAACGATAATAACATCTTGACAATTGTTCATAATCATTCATTCATTAATATTCACCTAATATGTACAAAAAGAGCGAAATGAAAAAAAGAAAATAAACTCTGTATTATTCCGAACAATTGGATTTGTTCGAAACACACATTCGAGATAATCGAAAGTAAATCGAACGTATCAAGACGACGAGAACTTTCTTAACAATTTCGTTCGGTTTTTGTTCTTGCTTATTATAGATCGATTGCTAGAACGTAACACACACGGTACAATGCTACACCTTGAAAGCTAATGTAACTATGACGCCTACATAATATCACAGACAATCTTAATGTTTACTACGAATAAATGATAATCACATTAACAGTTCGAGACAATATTAATTTACAAATGCATCAATCTCGATTGGCAAGGCTATCGATCCTATCGGACGATTGTCCGAACGCGTGCAATGAACGATTTGTGTATCTGTTTAAAATTGTTGCCGTAATTGTTCATGTATGTCTCTATAGAAAACATGAACGCTCGCACTTGTGTTATTCTGACCGAATCTGATCCTGTCCGATACAAAATTTCAATTCCATACTTGTATCAGAGATTATACACGGTGTATGTGTGTAAAATGAACAATTGTAAAAACATTTTTCAAACTTCATAATGGAACAAAGTGCAAATGAATTTTAGTTACTTCAGCAAATTGTAATAATTATGAGGATATTCGAGTTTACATTTGTGTACGAGACAAATTTCTGATTCGATTATAATAAATTACAAATGAACGCGAGTGACAGGTATCTCTTTATTTATAATCTGAAATAATCGAAATTGTGAAATACTCGTGTTAATTGTGCATTGAAATATCATTCACCGAATTATAAATGAGAAAAACTTCATTACCCCTCAAACTATCCATTTCTTACCAACAAATTCATTTACACCTAATACAGATCGTAAAAAATTTTCACTGAAATTTGAAATTTATTTGAAACACTACTTACTGCATTGTACTGCACGTTAGTAATAAATAAATACTGCGCACATCGATGTATGTATATTATTAATTGACAACCTGATCAATCGTGATCATATGATTCATTTCGAAACGCGGTCATTCTATATCCGAACAGTACCAAGGATACTTCAATCTTAACCCCTAAACACGACCAAGACCGCGGAACGAAAACTTCACTGTGCGTGCAGAGGCATAAACTTACTTTGGAAATGAAACCTCGTGTGGTAGATCTCCATCTTATATCTATCATTGTGTATGTATTACTGCACAGAGATACATCTTTCAATGAATAGTTTAAACAATATTACGATATCGCTGTTTTATGTACACATAGAGACAGCCATAATCAACCAGTTGCATATGTTCGTATCTGGTATTGACGCGAGCGACGTGGGAAAAACATATAGTCCGTATAAGATACAGTAGATTGGTTGTCGAGAGGTTAATTGCGTCGATAGTTGAGAAAGAAATCAACGTTCTACCCTTTAGCTGTTTTACTTTCACAAATATTTTCAAATAAATCAAGTTCAACACGAATGAAAAGAAATTCGTTTTTCGGACTAGTGTCTTTACGATTCGTTCAAAAAAGAAAAAAAAAAAGAAAAAGAGGTTAGATCGATAACGACTCGTCGACGAGATCAGGTTCGATACGGTACGCAAAGATCGATCAGCGCGAATCGATCCTCTTGCTCAATCAAATCACCTGAAAGTTCTTTCTATCCTGTGATCAGGGGAACTTGACTGCGGTAACTCACGTTGCCAGGTCAAAGTTAACGGTTATTTTCGCACAGGAGAAGGAGAGGAATTACCGCTGACCTCCTCCTTCTTGATTCCCTGGTATTCCCTCCACATTCCGTGTTCCCCTTTCTCCTTCTTCCTTCGTCTTGCACAGAGTTTTGTGATCCTCCTTCGTCTCTCCCTATCTCTTTCTAACCTCATCGGTACGCTTGGCTAGGAAGAAGGCTGCGATTGGTCACAGCTGGCTAGAATCGATGATGCTGCTGTCTGTTAGAGACTAGTAGTAGCAATATGGTCTTGCGCCGCATCTTCCTAATGCCTTATATGACACGTGTGTGCCAATGATTTTTCTACCGATAGATAGATACTCGATCGATGGTTCAATAAGTCCAGAACAGTTGCATCTCTTCAACTTTTGTCAATTGACCGGTCGTTATTTTTTTTTTATTTTACGTCAGTCCACAGACAATTGTCTCTGTGGCTGGTAACCGGTCATTTCTGGAATTCGAAGGAGCATAGGGGTCAAATATAACGACTAATATTTTTCTTGTCTCAAGGTCTCTTCCTAAGAAATATGGAGAAGAATTGATCGATTTGGAGGTTCTCGGCCTTTCGTCGTGTGAAAGACGGGAGTGTGTAAATGTACGTTGTGTGAGTGTGTGTGAGTGTGTGTGAACGCGCGCGTGCGTGACACGCCGTGCGGTCTGAACTCCTTAAATCTCTTCTTCCTCGACGATGGGCAAACTGCTTTGGTGCATCAAAGGACTTGATCTCGCAGTGAAGGCCATTATCCAGTAATCTAGCTCCTTTTTGTTCTCCACGATAAAAGTTAACGCGATCGGCGAATCGAAACCCTTCTGTCTAACCAGGAATCCTTCATCTCTGTAACGTTCGATCATCGTGTTCCTCAGGTTCACTACACCTAGAGGCCTGCACACCTTTTTCTGCGGATAAATCACGGTGAAATGTTCAACACTCGTCCGATAGACCTTCACTTGCACACCTTGGCGATGACCGTTCGGACCTACTAAGGTCATATAGCCGCTCATGTTCTCCGTGTTCCAGCAAGAGTCCACGTTCGAGTCTTTCAAACTCGACTGGTTAAATTGCAGAAAGTTGGTGTGCATCACTACGTCGGCTGGCATCTCGCCTTTCTTTTTTAGGTGTCGCCTCGACTCGATCGAAAGATTGATTAGCCGCGAGAGAAGTTCAATAAAATCGTAACAGGTTGATTTGAAAAGGATTGTAACGCACGGTGTCAATGACTCGTTCACGTAACTTTTACTCTATCGTGGGAGGGGGATATGTCCACGCCCTACCTTACCACGCAAGAACGTTTCTCGTAACGAACTGTCTTCGTGAACTTTCGCTGCCTCTATTTATACGGGATGTACGTTTCGAAAAAGCATACGCATGCGCGTTGCTATACGCGCAAACGTTCCCAGTAGATGTCATCTCAAGCAATACTTGCAACCCGCGACAAAGAGCACATTTTGTAGTTATTGTTAAAAAAAAAATTACAAAATCTTTTGTACATTTTTTTACATTCGTTATCGGTTTTAATTACTTCGTTTTGATATTTATATTGGAAAAATGAATTTTGCTTCGAAACCATAAGTAAAAAAATTGAAGGTTACACACGCGACGAAAGAACCCACACAAATATTTTTCGTCTTCTAATTAATAATAAATCATAGTAAATATACAGGGAAACAGAAACATTTCGAAAAGTCATCGACGAATGGATAATGACACTTGTTCAGTTTCGACTGGTATCGAAAAAACTAATTACGGAATACAACGAGTTATTAAGGAAAAACTAAAACCAAATTGAAAAGTAGTCGATTCGACAGTGAAAAGTATATTGAAAATAATTACAATAACACACATGAAACAGTTAATAATCATACAGTACAAATAGCCGAATAAAATACTACTTTTCAGCAAAATACTGCTGCAGTACATATAACGAAGTACGTGGAACATTTTAAAATAAAAAATTTAACAATATTAAAATAACCAGTCTTGTCACCAAATGAATATCACCGCAGACGAGGTATAGAATAGACCTAATATACGATGTATTTTTTTGTCCATGTTATAGGGGCTCTAGAGACCCCATATCATTTTCATGTCGCTTCCTACTTTACCAACCACTACTAATATAATCTTATTCTATGCTGAATAGGTAACGTAGAGAGCGGCACAAAAATGGTAAGGGCTCTCTCGGCCCTCGTGCCGCGGACACAAAATCCCGTAAGATGTTAGATCTATCCTGTACCTCGTCTATGGTATCACATAATTATTATAAGAACCTCAGTCTACTGCTTAATTGTAATTTATATGTTACAGTGTCCGTCGTAATGTAAATCTCCGAAAACATCCAGCAAGCTTAAATCGTATTCAATTAATTGTCATAAAAAGTGTCATTATTTGGAAAGTACTGCTACTAAATCAGATATACACATAGGTATCGATACATATTAGACTAAACTACGATCTTTTCAATACTGCAGCCGATTTGCTCGTATTATTCGCTATACAATTGTAATTATATATCAAATAATATCGATTGCCCAGGCCTCACCACGTGGAGGTTGCTGCAAATGGAGGCCCGCCCTATCCACACGGTCCCATCCACCCTCCTTTTACGCGATTACTATTTCTTTTCTATTCGTTAATGCAACGCAACACCTCCTACTGATTGTACATTTGCAACACGTTCGAATTTTCGATCGCTATGCAGACGAACAACAGCAGGAGACTTTGAAAGAATTCGAACTCGAACGAAAGTCGACGAAAAAAAAAAAAAAGAAAAAAATACAAAAAAAAAACATTAAAAGTATCCTATTAATTTAAACTTAAAGTACTTTAAGTTCAGCTTAAACTTATCTTACGACTAACCTACAATATAACTTCATTCACACATTTCTTAAGCTAGGAGTTAACTTAAACCTGACTGAAACTTATAATTTTTTCAACCTGACAGTTACTGTCTTAAGTAACCTGTTTCTCTTTCAGGTAAAGCATCACTGCGCTGTAACACGAGCACTGAAATTTCATTAAAAACATGCCTACTTAAATGTTAAAGTCTGAAACAATATCCTGCTTAATTAAAAATCTTACTTAACTTAAAAATTGCCTGCCTGACTAAGAATCTAACTTAATATTAAAAATCCCCCTGCCTATCTAAAGATCTAACTTAATATTAAAAGTCACCTGCCTATCTAAAGATCTAACTTAATATTAAAAGTCACCTGCCTATCTAAAGATCTAACTTAATATTAAAAGTCACCTGCCTATCTAAAGATCTAACTTAATATTAAAAATCCCCCTGCCTAATTAAAGATTTAACTTAATATTAAAAGTGACCTACCTAACTAAAGATTTAACTTAATTTAAAAATCCCCCTGCCTAATTAAGGATTTAACTTCATATTAAAAATTACCTGCCTGACTAAAAATCTAACTTAACTTAAAAATCCCCCTACCTAGTTAAGAATTGAATTTAATGTTGAAAATAGCGTGGCCAATTAAAATTCCACGCTCGTTTGAAAAACTACCTCCCTAATTAGAAATCTATATTGTACCCCCTACCTATACTGAAAATCTAAAGGGATATAAAGAAGAAAGAAGCGAAATATCAGTATGGTAAAATGAATTGGTCGTACGCTCCTCCTCCGTCACCTGCAACAAACTCAAATTCAAACGAATTAGTAGTTAGATTTTACAAGTCACGATATGGGCATCATTCACGTCTCTTCTTCCAACAATTTCCTCAGTTTTCGGTAAAGCGAATCTGTAACAAACTCGTTTTTTGTTGGATCAGTAATAGCAAAAATGAAAGTTTAACAGCTGAAAGAAAATATATTATGCACATATACGTATAAAATATTAATAATTATTATTATTGGGGTATGGAGTACTGTTTCCATAAGGACACAGCTTACACCCCAAAGTCTCAATAATAATAATTAAAAATGAAGGTTTAACAGCCCAAAAAAAAAGATATTGTGCATACATCGTACATATATTTTTACGTATTCATTGAAATAAAAGTGATATTAAAAAAGGTACTTTTCACTGTTAGCAATTACTTGGTACACATTAATAACAAATTATTTCGAAAGTTATTAGAATTTCACAAAGGAAGAATCTTTTTTAATTGAATTGAAAATTTCTATACCGAATACCAAGATGAAAGAAAAAGAGACTAAAATTGTTCACAATTAGTTTAAAAGATATTATTTTCACCGAAGAAAACGTGGAGAGATGTTCCAACTTACTCTTCATTAGGAATTTAAAACCGAAATAATCGCACAATTTACCGCAATTTTATCTATATTATCATCACTTTTTAAATTAGCAACGAGTATGCGACGTCGTACCGGCGATTCAAACATTTTACTATGAATATTACGAGCCAACTACTTTCTACGTAACAATGTTTCTTTGCAAGCTTTTTACGTCACACACGGAATATGAAAAACCTAATCGCAAGTGTACTTTAATTCGTGCAAAGCTATTTCGAAAATTTATAAAAATTCACTGTACTCTACTGTTTCATCAGTCGGTATGCAAATTTGCAAATATTACCGACAGATGAATCTTACGTAGCGAGAAAAGTAAATCAACTCTAATAACAATTAGTTCTTATTTTTTTTTCTTTTTTAAGAATTCACCGAGCTTCTACTTGTACTTTCGTTCATTATTAATTCTTCCTCTGATATATTCCGATTCAATTAGAAATTCTCAACATCTCAAAGTCATTATTACGTCTTTAAAAATAAATCACCATCGATATTACTTAATATCGTAAACATTAATAAATATCTGTTAGAGCAATTCAACGAATACAATTCAACAGTATTTTATGACAAACACTCGGTATATTTCATAATCCACTCGTTCTAAACCCGAGCAAAAACCGTGAGTGGA
>NW_017100509.1:4418151-4418745 GCF_001263275.1 Habropoda laboriosa | reverse complement strand
GAAAAAAAAAGATAAAAAAAAGTTACCGTTAAACGCGAGAGCAGCCACGTTAGGGCGCTTTAGGGGATACGCAACACTAATCATCTATGCACTCTGTAACTTATAATACGCAACACTAATAACGGGGGGATCCATGGCAGTCGTAGTCAGGGCTACTGCCCTGATCACTTTTGGTGCAGCTCTTTCAGGGGTTCCTGAAAAATTTGGGCATTCCGTCGCAACACTATTCAAAGACAAAACGCGTTTATTTGTTGACGCAACACTATCGTTAAAATTACAGGTGAAGTAAATAGACTTCTTCGAACTATTTTTACTCTGAATAAATGAAATGAATTTACTCTGAAAAAAAGGAAAAAATGTAACATTACTTTAAAAGCAAACATTTACAATTGAATAAAGATTCCAAGTATAAAAATTGAATATACAAGAGCAACCGCGAGTGGCATTTTTTCGCAACTCTAATTTACAACGCGATATCAATCAATTCGCAACTCTAATTCAAAACGCGATCTCAGTTGATTCGCAACTCTGATGCAAATCGCGGCTAGAATTTTCGCAACTCTGATACAAATCGCGTGTACATTACTCGCAACA
>NW_017100509.1:4410748-4417043 GCF_001263275.1 Habropoda laboriosa | reverse complement strand
TGACAATGAATACGGAGGGTTAAACCTGAAAATCCTCGACTAAAAATATGTTATTATCTGATTTTTCATGTACTTTGTATAACGGTCTAATAATTAATACTAATGGTAATAAAAGGTATCACACAGGGAAGGTAAAATTTTTATTTCTTCTTGATGATAGGCTCTGAAAATTAAACACCTTGTTATTAAATCATCCTGGGACGATCCCGTCGTCAAAGTAAATTTTGCGAAAATTAGAGTTCAAGGCTGTTATACTTTGACTTCGAAATCTGGTCCGTTACATTCGCGAAGTGTCTTCTTGCACTAATTTTTCAGTTTAATATAGTATTTCTTTCTTTCGTGAATAACTACTTTGCAATTGTACTCTTATATCCCGAGTTAGATTGAAAATTACACTGAATACACAAAGCAACCAAATGAATCATTTGATATTATTATTATTATTATTCATTCTATGAATATTATTCAACTCTTGCAATACGCATTTAATCGATAAAATAAATAGAACAAGTCTCTATTCTGGTAATGTTAACAACAACCTATACATAATCGTCATCACTGTGCGATAACTGTTTTCAAACAGACGAAGTCGAAGGACATTCGACTTCCGTACTAAATTTAATATGAAAATTCTACGATTTCTCGTGGAACAATTATTCACGTGGATATTCCACAAATATCTAAATTGAAAATATTCTTATTTGACCAGTATCCAAGTCGATATATTTTTAATTGTATTTACTAAATTTTACTATAATTAATATCGTATTATCAACATTAACCAGAATAGAAAAAAACGACGCGGTGCAAGAAAACCTAACCTGATCTAATAAATCACACAAAATGTTACTACTCACGAGAGTGAGTTATTATACTCACACCCACGGTCACTGTGCTCGTCAAAAGATACTACGTAATTACAACTAGTCACCCGTGTCGATTCGGACCAATCGTCCTGCGACATGATTGAGCGACCAGAGGAACTTCAACACATGCGACTCACAGTTCGTTGAGTTAAAGCTGTCGTCTAGGCTGCCACAGCAAACTGCTACCCCCAGAGGAAGTCATCTAGGACGCCACTGCTCAGAGGAAGTCATCTAGGACGCCACTGCACACCGGAAGTTGTCGTGGAAGTCATCAGGAGGACACCATAGGGACCACAGTAGAGGTAAGCTGTAACAATCTGTAGAAGCAAAGAATATTATCGTTTGTTCTTGAAAACGAGATGATTATTTCAAAATTTTTGATCTTATTTTCTACAGTGAACTTCGAAATTCTCGTAATTTTGATTCAAATAGAGATACACAGGCATTTCAAGAACTCTTTAAATGAAACAGATTTGGACTATTAAACTTTTAGTTTGATAGATACTTACTTTTGACCCCGAGAGCTGCGCCCAATGGTTTCTTCAAGTGGTGCACTGATTCTAATACCGGAAACGAATTTCAGCAACAATGAAAATATTAAAAAAAAGCTAATAACGCGACCGTATATATTATATCCGGCGAACAAAAACACTGACTCTACCTTCGCGTGATTTACTGTGAATTTAGTGAATATATTTATATGAAGAGCTGTGTTGCTCAGAAAAACAAAAAACCAATTTGTACGCAAAAACACTGACTCTACCGACCGCATTGCGCGCGGTCAAATTTCTGGAAGGAAAACTGTTTGTTAGTAGACGGGGCGTAGAGGGTGGTCAATTCATTTTTCTCTTTTATTTCGTACCGAGTGTTCGTCAAGAAAATACTGTATCCTTGGAGAAATGTAAAAACATTGTTCGTAATTGTTCATTTTGCATTAACTCAAGTTTTATATAAATATCAACGTTAGTAATCAACGTTAGCAGTAAAAATACTGCGACACAGTGAAATTGATTTGTGAAGAGTCAGAAAAAAAATAAAGACGTTTGTTATTAGAGTTATTAATTATTATTATTATGTTATCTGAATCGAGTCGCGTAACATTTCGCGATTTATAAATATTCGAAAATCTTTGCGCAAATTAGAATCCCATGCCTAATTAATTCAAGCCGTAAACGATTATTTTAGCGAATATTTAAACTTGCGTCGAAATTAGTACGTATCAGAAGTTGTTCTCTATATAGAGATAGTAAAAATGATGGAAAAGTAATGTTAATGACTCTACAAGATAAAAAAATCGCGATCGAAATGCAGCAAAGGTGCAAATTATTTCAATAAAATCAAACGACTTTATATTGTTAAAAATTCCATATTTGAGCACAGATTGAAATGATCAAACCACGAATTCTTTTTCCGATTATATAGAAAATAATTACGTTCGAAAGAAAGAAGCTTAATCTGTTCTTCCTGCATCTTAGTATATTGCTAAATTAATGAAAATATTTATATAGGTATACCTGTCTGTAATTATGCAATAAATGTGCACCATGATTGCTATAGATTGTTATATACACACATAAAATTAATAATAAATATGCAACAAATATGTACCATGTATTACTATGCATTGTTATATAGGCCCATAAAATCACAATAATATGAGAAAGAAGAAACGTATACATACGACCAGTATTGAAATAATAAATTTAATATTACCCATTACTCGTAAACGTTACCATCAAACCAGTCTCCCCCTCACTCTTCTTTCTTCATCAACCAGATATCTTAACAGAAGAAAAATATTAATTTATAACATGTATATTGAAGAGAAATAAAATTATGTTGTAATTAAATAATAGTTTAATTGGAACTCTATTGTGAAAGTTTACGATATTACTTAAAGCTAACTGAACAGAAAAATTAAAAAAAAGTTCCTATCTATTGTTGCAATAATTCGATAAAGTATCAAAGGTTTAAATCAAAGTGTATTAATTCATTAAGTTGCAATAATTCGATAAAGTATTAAATCAAAGTGTATTAATTCATTAAACGAAGGTAATAAGAGAGTGTAGTGATCGTAGGATAACTACCAGAAATGCTAGGATACGCGAATGTGAATAACACGTCTTGTCAACTCAAAGCTTGGTATAAACTGAATGATTTCCTGTCGAGACACGTCCTTACGAGAGATCGTATTACACCCAGTGGTGGGGGCAGAGCACGCGTCGCAGTTTGCGTGTTTGGAAATTTCAGGGTAATAACAATTCTGAGAATTTAACATTGAAAAACTATGCCTCGACGCAGCTGTGCTCTTGACCGCTAACTCAGCCAACGACCGATACGGACGCTGTATTTACGAGTTTTTGTAAACACAAGTTTCGGTCGCGTATGTTCTTCACGTTGAAGGTACACACGATAAATCCATTGAAATATTCTTCGATTTTATATAACAATTTATGTCCGATCCGTTCAGCAGCAAAGTGATAGAAATAAATTAAAAGATTATGTGTCCACTTACAACTGCTGGAACAGCTTCCCGCTTTTTCAGTCGATTTCGAATACGAGATGTCGATACGGCGTCGCTTTAATGCTCATTCTTTTCGAACATTTAGCACAAACCTGTAACAGAATAAACAAATGTTTAATTGAAGGGAAATTAAACAAGTATAAGCTAAAAGAAACGATTAGAAACACTTAAAGATTGATAAATTAAATTTATAATACCTTTTTATCATGTACGTAGTACGTACGTCTATCATCTACGACATCCCGAAGCAACTGAGGAATCCACAACTGTCGTTGCTAGGAAACTAAAAATAGGAGTGGGGGTAACCCCACTACCAGCCCACTTATTTGAAAATTTCCAAATATCATATAATATTCTAGCGATAATTATACTTTAATCCTATTTCACTTTCCTTGATAATATACCCGATACGTCATAATTTCTAAGTCACATACACCGTTATAATGCTTTTCTTTTTTGGCGGCCAAATTTAAAAATCCAGAGGGTTTCGAAATAAATTAATCGTACAGATACACCAAAACTCCTTCAACACATTTTAGTTGCTCAGAAACCCAATAATCTCCAACACAATTAATGCCCACTTTTTAATTTGCTGATTTAATCAATATTAGGATACGTGTCCATTTGAGAGTAAAACTATCGCGAGTTGCTCTCGAGAGTCAAATTTATTAGTGTCTATGGTATTGAGAGTGCTAGCAGAGAACTGAACACATAATTTGAGAGTACTCTCGAGAGCAACTATTTCAATTGCGCAGTAGTCACTTTTATCCTTTAAAAGGTTTCTATTGTGACACGAAACACCTTGTTCAAAGTGTTTAGGAGTGCAAATTTCGAAAAGATGTTCAGTATTTCGGACGTTCAGGCGTTTTGTAATATACCAATCTTTACTGTTAAGAACTCGACAATTCAATCAACATAGAAGACGAAAAAAATTAATCAACGACATACACTTCTCGATATCACTTGTATTCACTTTCAACTTACAAAAGCAATTGTTTTCAACATAAACGTTCGTTTTGTACATGATTTTCGCTGCGTTTAAGAATGGTGCTCGGGAGCGTTCGGTAACGCTCGGAAGGATTCGGTTGGCGGTTCTCTTTTCAGGAATCCTGGATACGAAACATTCCATGTCAAATTAGACACTTTTTGCGACTGTCATACGTTTTTTTTCAAATTCAACACAATTATTGGCGTACTAAACGTTAAACTGTTAAAAAATCGAGTCGAACTTCTGGTTATCTAACAAGGAAATATCTCGAAGTGATAAATGACGTCGTGTGTTATTTCATATAAAATCATAAGCATTTTAAATTTGACATAGGTAGGGAAGAAAATGATAATTTATCTGGTTCGTCAAATCATAGACGAGGTACAGGAAAAATTGCGTTACTTTTTTATTTGTAATTTCGTAGTTACGTTTAATTCTAATTGCAATCACTACTAATGTTGTAATCTTATTCTATGCTGAATCGATAACGTTAAAAGCGACACGAAAATGACAAGGGCACTTTCAGCCCTCGTGACGTGACACAAAATTACATTAGATGTTAGGTCTATCCTGTACCTCGTCTGTGGTATAGGTCAGGTCTCATAAGTTTATATATACTTCTGAATTTTGTTGTGGAAAAATAATAATACGTATTTATATGTAAACGACGAGATTATCCAATTTATTGAAAAGTTACTTTTTGTACTGTGTATTACATACATTCGATATTACGGTAGAACTATAATAAGTGAGGTTAGGTACTAGTTTCATATTGTCTAATATTAAATAGATTAATATCGCATCCTTTTCTTTTTTATGGATATAATATATCATCAGATGTGTTATTTACGTGTTATAGATTGTGTAATTAATACTATCTTGTGATTTTTCAAATAACCAAAATGCGACAACAATTAATTGATACAAAAGTCAGTTCTCATACTTCCGGAGAGGCTGATGAATGTCTTTTCGAATATTTACATGCAGAGATAGTTAATTATGCTCTGAGCAAATCATGTAAAAATAAGGTATTATATATAAATACAATGCACATAATTTAGCAATCCCATAATAGTTATTATCATATAAATAAACATCTAAATGTTTGTCTATCACATTATTTATTATTTAAAAACATCTATTAATATTTTTGGTGTAAATTTAGTAAAGTAATTCAATTTTACCTACCTTTTACCATAACATAATTATTTATAATTGAAATATAAAGGAAGGGGAAGAAGAACTGTCTGGACTAGAATGGATGGGATTCAGTGTTGGCTACAGAATCATTGAACGATTGACGCGAGAATGGAATCGATTTAAAGATGAATTGGATATGATAAAATTTATCTGTACTGATTTTTGGTCCAGTCTTTATCATAAACAAATTGATAATTTAAGAACAAATCATCATGGTGTGTATGTATTACAGGATAATTCATTTCGTCTGTTGAATAAAGTAGGTACTAATAGCAACAAGCAATACCTTCAAGAAAGTCCACGTTTATTAGCATTTACTTGTGGACTTTTAAGAGGAAGTTTAGCAAATCTTGGAATCATTAGTACTGTTAATGCAGAAATTTCCACATTACCTAGCTGTAAATTTCATGTACAAGTCCAAAGAATTTAATGTTAATAAATGTGAATTAAAGTAGATAAAATGAAAGTTAATGTACATTGTAAAGAAATATTAATAAGTTAGCTTCCTGTGAATAAGGAACAAGTAAAATGTTTTTGTGTATGTAAAACTTTACATACATATCTATTACATTTGTAAGAGTACATTTTAACAAAATCAGGATATTATATTAATTTCATAAATAAAATACTCTTATATTCCATTTAACTGCAGCAGGTAAAACAAAAAGTAGTCCGTACATTTTATTTAAATTTTATAAATTGTATATTTCAGGAAAA
>NW_017100509.1:4407786-4410673 GCF_001263275.1 Habropoda laboriosa | reverse complement strand
AGTTGTAATGTAGTTCCATTTTCTTATACAAACAATAAAATGTAATAAAATTATAATATACTACAAATATAGTTACAGCAGTATAATGTATTAAAATAATTTTATACATGATTTAAGAATTGTATTTTAGTTTTAAAAGTTTCAACTTGTTAAAGAATTATTAGTTGTTTTTGCACCATTATTTTCAGTAATAAAGTTCAGAATGTGAAATTGATTTACGATTCCAACAAAAGCATTATTACGTTTTTCATCTAAAATTATTGCATATGACTCTTTCTCAAGGATACGTGCTAGTTGGCCAAGAGTTGTAGAAAGTTTAACTTTGATATATTGTTTAGCCATAGCATGTTCCACAAAATCTGTGTAGCTTACTGCACCAGATATTATATTTGACATAATTTTGTTCAAAGTAATAACACCTTTTACATGTAGGTCATTATCACCAATAACTAATACATAGCAATCTGTGTTTTTAAGTAAATGAATGGCTTCCTGATATGTTACTGTATTTTCTTTTAACAAAGATACTTTTTCAAAAGATAACTTTGAAACTTGCAGGTTCCACCACCATTTATTTGTTTCAATTTGACATCTAGGTTCCTGTAATTTTTCATAATAATTCACTTTTTAAATTTGTAATAAAAGGGTATATAATTTTTATACAATGGAACAATAATTTACCAAAAATTCTCTAATTTCCATCCAGTGGTCAGATACGAATTTAGTCATGTAATTTCGTATTCCATCAGGTAAAATAATAACAATACGTTTTCCTTCAGGAAGATCTTTAGCTATTTTAAGTGCAGCCACAAGTGCAGCTCCACTACTACCACCACATAGTAAACCTTCCTGACTTATGAGCATTTTAGCAGCATTTAATGATTCACAATCTTCAGTTTTTATCCATTTATCAATTACACTACGATCTAACACTGTTGGTATAAAATCATACCTAAAAATAATTTTATTGTTTATTTAAAATATGAGACAAAATTATATTTGAAATATAAAATATAACAGAAATAGGTTCTTTACCCAATCCCTTCTACTTCATAAAAGCCAATTTCATCTTGTGATTCAGTTGATGGATCTAAAATACTTCCTTTAGGATCTACAGCAACAATCTGTACATCTGGTGATAATTCTTTCAGTTTTCTCCCAATACCAGAAATAGTGCCACCTGTACCAGCACCAGCTATTAAATAATCTATTTTTCCCTCACATTGCCTCCAAATTTCAGTTGCAGTTTTATCATAGTGAGCCAATGGATTTCCAGGGTTAGTATACTAAACATATAATAGCATAGTAAATAAATAATAAAATTACTTAATATTAACATATATGAAATATTACCTGGTCAAGAATAATACTATTTGGTATCTCCTTTTGTAATTTTTGTGCAACATTAATGTGTGCCTCTGGACTATCCCAACTTGCTTCTGTTGGGGTTCGAACAATTTCAGCACCAAGTGCACGAAGTGTAGATATCTTCTCATCAGACATTTTTTCTGGTATAACAATAATACATCTGTAGCCTCTAACTGCAGCAGCCATTGCTAAACCAATTCCAGTGTTTCCACTTGTAGGTTCAATGATGGTGTATCCTGGTTTTAGCAAACCACTCTCTTCTGCATCTTGAATCATTCTATATGCAATTCTGTCTTTTACAGAACCACCAGGATTAAGGAATTCACATTTTACATCTAGAAATAAAGTTTTATTTATCATATAAAAATCACAAGCAACAAATTAAATTAATAAAATTAATACTAACACATTTCACATTTAATTCCATAAGATTTAGGAATATTGTTCATTTTTATAAGTGGAGTTTGTCCTATAGCAGTTAATATATCAGGCATTATGTTATTAAGATCAGCATTTCTGAAATAAAAATCATAACAATAAATTATTGAAGAAAATATATATTAAATTAATAAAAACCATGAGAAGTATTACAAATTGATCTTACAGTGTGAGTAACAATATTATATATTTTGAGTATTAGAAATTTAATTCAATGATAATATATTTAATAGATACTTTTATATTTTCTTTCATTTTTCATCAGTTTGGTTTCTGATTTTATTACTTACTTTTACAATTATAATACCAATTATCTTTGACTTTTAAAATATTCTGTTCATTATTATTTCACAAAATAAAAATTGAAATATTTAAAGCTACATTAGAAAATAATATTTATTATATAGGATTTTGAAAATTTTTATAGAGAGCATTTGTTTTTACATTACTTAGTGTTTCCTTCTTTAAATTTTTTAAATTGAAAATATTTGTAAAAACATCAATTTTCTTCAACTTTTTATAATAAAAAAAATATATTGAGAATCTTTTAACTAAGAAGTATATCTTACATTAACAAATGAAATAAAATAAAATGTTTATAATGTAATTGTTGTATTCGTCATTTGTATTTTAATAACACTTTTGTATTATATTGTAAAATATAAAAAGGTACAATAAATAATATTGTTAAATTTATTTTATTCATTCATATTTTTTTGCAGACTTACTCCATCCTACATGTATGTGGTGAATTTGTTGCATTTATTTCCCATGTGCAGCGGCTAGGATTATCGGGCCGTTTAAATTCCATAATTAAAATTTAAATTGCACTTACACTTTACAAATTTATTAAAAATAACAGAAAAAAGAATAGATACAATTATTAGATTTGATTCTAACTTGAATAGTATATAAATCTTTTTGAATATTATACTGTTTTTAAGATCAACGAAAGCAATCTGTTCGCGATCAGTACTATGTATATAACCTTCGCAATAGATTTAAAAACTATAATGGAAGTAGCATAATGTGCTAATAAAAATAACAAATAATAGTACTGAAAATTTTGTTCACTTATAAT
>NW_017100509.1:4401373-4407538 GCF_001263275.1 Habropoda laboriosa | reverse complement strand
TACATTGTAACTATCACTATACTGTTTGAAATGTACATTAAGTTAAGAAAAGGAAGATAATGTTACATTTATAAAATTTATGCAGATATTTTTAAAAACTTTAACTATTTAATGTAGTTTTATATTACTAAATGTTATTCAAATTAACAAGTGTACCAAAGTTATATTCGTATTAATCTTTTGAAAATTTTGATCCACATCAGTTAACCGGAAAGAAGGATGTCATTTCAATATGGTGGAACGATTTTGAAGTGCTCATTATTTTTTGTTTCGTTTTAAACAATAGTATGAATTGATATAAATTTTGATAAGGTGCGGACTTGATGATTAACGAAAAGCGTAATAGCACCATAAAATTGTATAAATATCAATGATTGACGTGTACTCCATAATAGTTCACGTTTTTACTTGAAATGGATTGTCATTACTACAACGATTATAAAGTTTGTGAAAATTGCATGTACGCTGTGTTTTCAAAATGTATTAACAATAAAAATAGTGCATTATACTATTGGTAACTATTATCGAACATTGTAATAATATAACAGTTTGGTGTAAATTGTTGTATAGTATTGTAAAATTGTGACAAGTTCACAGATTCATCAAACAAAATTTACGAGCGCATTGTGTAAATATTATGTATTCTGAAATGGATTCTGCTCCAAAATATTCAACTACAAATATGTTAAGACAGCTGTTTCAGCACATTTTCAGTTAAGTCATTTGCAATATTGTTTGTTAGGAATAAGTCAGTGGAAGATTTGTTAATATCTAGTCGTGAAGTTATGACTAATGTAAGCTCCACTGGTTTGGAAAATCAAAATTCAACAACAAATATAGGAAATGGTATATCAGATAATATTCAAGAAACATTGAGTGGAGGAAGTGGAGAACGTTGTAGTCCAGTTTCTAGCCCAAATTTATCTCCACGTCCTAGTCCAAAAGTGCGTAATAAACGAGATCACTCCAAAACAAATTCTGATTCAAACACCAAAGAATCTAATAGTATGAACAAATTGGATGAACATCAGTTACATGTAAGATTAATGTTAAAATACCTTAGTTTTACAAAATTTTCTTTTAAAATTTTATTGTAACATAATTTTATATTTCATACCTACAACATGATATAATAACAACAGGATATAGCAAACAAATCATCAGATTCTTCTCAAGCTGTGAAAAGTCTTCATGATGGAAAAAAAGAAACACGTAGTAGTGAACGAAATAAGAAGAAGTCTTGGTATAATGTTTTATATCCATCTTATAAATCTAGATCTGATGATTTTAAGCGAATATTTAAAGATGTACCAGATGATGAAAGATTAGTTGTTGGTAAATAATTCTTTTTTTATATACTTATATGTTGATATGATTTTATTATATACCATTAAGTTTACTATATAATAAAATGTTTAATGATGATTAATAATATTCTATACTATTTTAATAGTAAGTATAACAGAATGTATAATGTCTAGATTATTCATGTGCACTACAGCGTGAAATATTAGTTCATGGAAGACTTTATGTTTCTCAAAATTATGTATGTTTTTATGCAAATATCTTCAGTTGGGAAACTGTAGTATCTTTACGCTGGAAGGATGTTACATCTATTACCAAAGAAAAAACTGCACTTGTTATTCCAAATGCAATTTTAATATGCACTGCCAATGATAAGTTTTTTTTAACATCTTTTGGTGCAAGGGATAAAACATATGTGATGTTATTTCGTGTGTGGCAAAATGCTCTTATTGGTAAGGTATGAAAATTATATAAATATTTATGACATTACAGAACATTCATTTAAATTATTTTCATATAAAATTATATGAAATCCAACAGGTATTTTTTAATTAAACATGTAAATGTTTAATTATCTAAATTAAGGATTGATTATAATAGTTGTAAAATGATTAAAATTATCGATATTTGTGTATTAAACTTACCTTTTATGCTGTTATTCAATGTCTATGCATTGTTAATGTATAATATAGGGTTTAATTACAATTTATTTTATTCATTACATATTATGTTCAGATTATGTTTCTGAAAATAACATTTCGTGTTTTAGCCAATGAATGCACCTGAAATGTGGCAACTTGTACATTCTTGTTATGGAGATGAATTGGGTTTAACATCTGATGATGAAGATTATGTTCCACCATTACCTCCAGCTGATGAAGAAAAGTTATCAACAAGATTATCTGTAGAATCGTTCTCAGAGGTAAATTGTAATATGACCTTATTAAAAAAGCAGTTTAAAAATATTAAACGAATTTATTACAAAATTGTTAATTTGATTGCAATCAACATATGATGTTTCTAGTTCCCAATATCTTATATTTGTATTAATTCCATCTTTTTGTCTTGTACTTTAAATTAAAGGTAGAAGGTAGTAATGTGGAACACTCTGTAATGGGAGCAGATGTAATTACTGAAACAAAACCAGATGTTCATCATTTGCCTAGACCAGATCCTATTATTGATGCAACAGATCTGAGTGATACAACAGAAAGTGAAGCTGAAAAGCATGCAAGTAGGTTTTAAAATTATGTTAGAATTTAATGTAATCTATTTGATTATAATACACTGCACTTCATAACTATACAACTATTCAAAAGTTTCTGATTTTTATATATTACAAACAAATTTAAATAAAAACAATAGTGCAATAATTGTTGCATGGCTTGGATGTTTTACTGACTTAAATACTCTGGATTTTGAATGACTGAAACATCAATTCATGTTTATTAATAGAATCGTGTATCACAATTTTTGTTTATTACTATTTCAAAATTATATTGTTGTGTCTAGAATGTCTATACAAAACACAAATTACTATGGAAAAAAATTATTTCCATTACTACTTACCTTTAACTTTTAATTAATTACATTACAATATTCTGTTACAAATCTAAAAACTACACATCTTATAATTAGAAATAAAACTTTGCTATACTCATATGATTCTTGTTTATATTTAAAATGATTTGAATATGCTTTTAATGTTTAAATTTATACTTTTGAAATATACAAGCACATAGGTATAAAAATGGTTATAATAAATTATTTATAACATAATTTTCGCTAGAAGTATATGTTCAATTACTTATATTTTATTACAATTTTGAAAGCTATATTTGATTAAAAAAATTCATTTTATATGTTATTTTATGATATATTCAATCGTTGTGATTTCAGTAAAACCAAGTGTTCGAAGCAGTATACTATGCACTTCACCACATGAAGGTCGCCAAATAAGCAAGGCTACATTTCCTGTTCATATTGATCAATTATTTACTTTGTTATTTACAAATTCAAAATTTTTCTTAGATTTCCAAACTGCTCGAAAAACTACTGGTAAGGCAGAGTATTTCACATTTTTACTTACAAGAAAAATATTATTTAAATAAATAAAAATAGTTCTATGGTATAGTTATTATTAATACAAAAAATAACTTGAAAACATTGTACCAATAAATGTTTTCATTGTTTTAGATTTAGTACAATCAGCATGGACACAAAATGAGCAAACTGGTCAGAAAGTTAGAAATTTATCATTTACAATAGCACTGTCTCAAGCTATTGGACCAAGAACTTGTCATGTTTCAGAAACTCAGGTTACTTTCGTTAAATTACTACTAATGAATCATATATAAACTTTCGATTACTCTCAGATTTACTAATTATCTGATAAATATAAATTCTTATTCATATACAAAACTAATTTAGGATATATTTTTAGATAATGGTACCGTGTAGCAGACCAGGACATTTATACAGTATCGATGTAGAAAGCGTAAATGGTGGTATTCCGTATGCAGATTCGTTTTCCGTATCAATTCATTATTGTATTACCAGCATTTCTGAAAATGAAACAAGTATCGCAATTTATGCTCAAATAAAGTATAAAAAGAATGTATGGGGTTTTGTAAAAAGTAAGAATTTATGGCATGTGTTTTTTTTTTAATTTATAAGTGGTAATTATATATTTTAAACAATAATAACAGGCGTTATTGAGAAAAATTGTTGGGCTGGCTTAGATGAATATTTTACGAGTTTAATAAAAGCATTAACTATAGAATGTGAAGAAAGTAGTGGAAGTGGAGGAATAAAGAGGAAAACAAGAAGAAGACGTCGTGCTACGGGCCCTGGTATTTCTCTACAAACTCTTTCCTCAGATCACACATCCCCCACTTTACAAAATTCTTTGAATTTACCACATATTAATGATAACACTGGTATGAAATCAATGGTATAATATTCTACTGAGATAGAATATATAAGTTTACAAGTTAGTGGTACTTACAACTTAAAAGTTGCAGCACACATATTTTATATTTACAGTTTCTGGAACTCGGGGTGATTCCAACATGATAATTAGTTCAATACTTTTGATTGCTGTCTTGTGTTTGATGGTAATTAATGGTTTGTTATATTATAAACTATGGGGTTTAGAAGAAGCTGCAGCTTATACCATTATGGATTTGCATGTATTAAAGTATGTATTATATATCTAATATTCAATGATATATTACTATTTAAAAATGCTGTTATATTTAAAATTATTTATTTTATAGAAATACACCAAAGACTGAAGAAGATTGGATTCACTTGTTGCAACAGCAAGAAAGTTTGCATAATGTAGAAATGAGAAAATGGCAAAGGGTATTACATACAGCTGCACAATTACTTAGACAAGTAAAACGTTTATTTTATCTTTACAAAATTATAATAATATAATAGTGCACAAAGTAAATCCTTTTTTGAATTTTGATTTTAAAGACAGAAGAATCACTAACAGAACTACAAATGAGTATTCACCCTACTGCAACAGAAAAAATGTTTTCTGTTTTAAAACCAAGTTTAAAGAGCTTTAATTCACGTACAGAAGAGCGAAGTCATTCAGAAATGTAAAAAGATATGTAAAATATTTGGGTAATAATAATGTGAGTATTATAATACAATACATCATTAAGAATCATGATTCTCGTAAACTTTAAGTGTACTTAACAACAAAAATGTTATACTAATTATTATTGTACTTGCATATAACTTATAATTAGGTATACAAGTGCGCTGTGATGATGATGATGATGATGATTGTTGATAACTCCAAATGCGCAACAACATGCATGCAAACTATTAATGGTCGATAAAAATGTAATTTAAATTCATTCGTTTTTATTGTTTTGAATATTTGTAGTATATTAAATGTAATTTTTTTTCGTATGGTTAAAATTAAGTTACTATTAAGTTAAGCTAAGTTACATTTTTAATATATTCTTTATATAATCACACACCCAAACATACAGGGTGCTCCGTAACTGGTGGTATAACTCTGGAGGGAGTGATTCAACATGAAAAAATATACCTAAATTATAGAATAAATTTTTTTCATAAAAGACAGTTTTCGAGAAAATTGAATTTAACTATTCGCTATAAACTGTTGCTTTCCGCTCATATGTATTTCGCAATGAAATAGTCTACGCAGAAGAGAGTATAAGTAAATCTTCTACAACTACAAGAAAGAATCGCACAGGCTTTTAAATAATTAAAACGTTCAAATAAAATATCATTAGTCCATAATTTTCTGATTCAAAGAGCAAGGATTTGTAAGTGTTAATAGGGACTTCACTTTCAACAATTCGTTCAGTAATGTAAATTCAAATTAAGGAAATCGTTAATAAATGTATTATGAGTACTTATTATAACATTGGCATCACTTATTAGTACAAACATAAGGCCGAGAGATAGTTAAATACACGTATATACAACGATTTAAATATTTAAATTTAATTTTTTCAAAACCTAAATTTTTTATAAACAAATTTTATTCTATATTTTCGATTTATTTTTTCACCCCTTATTAAAATGGCCCCTTTCACGGTTGCATCACCAGTTACAAAACATCCTATATATGAATATGCAATGAGTTGCATCAAATCGTACCAGACAGTAACGCGTGGTGGTGGTTTTGTTTGAAATGGCGTGCGATGCCCGAAAATAATCATTCTGATACCAATCGTCCAACAGTTCGCATAGAAACAGCTGCGACTTTATGTGGTACATATTGCTGAATTGGTAACTGATATACCGACATTTTAGTTCATATTATGCCCGTTACTCTTCACAAAGAATGGTTTTTGAATTATATGCTTA
>NW_017100509.1:4399615-4401305 GCF_001263275.1 Habropoda laboriosa | reverse complement strand
AAAAAGAAACCATAAAATTCAGAAACCTCTTTTTATGAAAAGTAACGGGTATAAAATAAACTGTCGGTATGTCAATTACTAATTTTATCGACATCAAATGAGCGGACGACTGTTGACAGCATAATTTCTGTACATGACACTTTTGCATCGCACGCTATTTACATATAACTGCCGCCACGCATTTGTTATCCATGGTACGATTCGATGCAACTGACTGGAAGTATGAATATACAGATACAGGATAGCATGCAATTCATAGTATAATTGAAAAGAAGATAATTCTATGTGAAGAAATAAATACGAAATTTTGTATAACGTTTCCCTGCCCGAGGTTTTACTTTCGAAAAAATGTATTGCAAAATTTCATCGTATATACATACAACTGTATAGAACTTGGCTACTGTATCACATAATTACTGGTTATTTTTATCTTTGATTATGTTTGCAAATATTGATAATGATGTTTAAGTTATAAAATATGTAAAACTTATATTATTTACACTGTCAGTGTATACAAATACAATCAAGGATAAAAATAATCAGTAATGGAGTGATACAATAACTAAGTACTGTGCAACTGTACGCAAATTTGACAAATTTTTAAAATCGATATTTTTAAAAATAAAACCTCGCACTATAAAACATTATACGTATTTTTTAAATTATTTTCACATATAGATTTATTCCCTTCTCGATTGCATTGGGAATTAAGCTTCACCCTGTATTTATGTTGCGTGTGTGAATAGAAGATATATATTAGCATAATGTAAAAAGAAAATAAATAATTTTTAAAACAGCTTTCCTTCAATACCTCCTTCATTTCAACAGAAAATAATAATTTTTAAAGACATTAGTTTGTATATTTTGTTTCTGTGCTCTTATGATCAATATAGCAATAATTTTATATAAAATAATTAAATTGACGCATAGGTATATACAATAAAATATAACACACTTGTGTTTATTAAATTTCTTTAATTACATAAAGATACATGTTTTTAATTTATTTATCTTCCGGCTTGTTAAATACAAGGGTATAACCGCATTTGCCACAGTAATGACGGTCTTCCATTGCAGCCATAAAAACTCCCGCACCACATTGTTCCATGGGACATTCTCTTCTTAATCGATGTATTTTTCCATTTTCATCCACCTGTGTAACATAAATAATTCAGAAATATACAGGGTGTCTCGTGTAACGCGACACACGATTTTTCAGCCATTTACGGCCATGTGATAAAAAAAGTTTTCAACAAAAATTTATCGGTACTAAGTGTACAACAAATGGCGATAATAAAAATTTCGAAAATAGTTTGTTCTCATAGCGAAATCAAGGTCACTTGATATTTCTGTATACAGAAAAATAGTTCTTTATTTAGTTAAAATTGCAACAGTTTTACATACCTTATAAAATTTGAGCACAGCAAGCTTAACCTTCTTCTTCTTGTGTTTAATTTTCTTGGGAGTTGAGTAATTCTTCTTCTTACGTTTTTTAGCTCCACCTCTTAAACGTAATACCAAATGTAATGTAGATTCCTTCTGAATGTTATAATCTGATAAAGTTCTACCATCTTCTAATTGTTTGCCAGCAAAGATTAATCTCTGCTGATCAGGTGGAATGCCTAAAATTTGAAGACATCAATAAGAAACTATTTCTTAAATTACTTAATATATTTAATATAAAATATCT
>NW_017100509.1:4380970-4399358 GCF_001263275.1 Habropoda laboriosa | reverse complement strand
TTTCATTAATTAAAAAATTAAAGTATAATACAATACTTCAGTAAAAGTAATTCATACAAGTAGTACAGCATTAATACAGCCATCATTTTCAGGATTATTTGTAACCTGAGCATATTTTCCCCAAACTACTTTTCCAGATTGAGTTACAAGGCCTAATTCGGAAATGTTTATTTCAATGATAGTTCCTTTAGTAATAACACCTAAAGTTGTATACATAGGTGAGCTTGGATTTTTCTTAACTCCAATGATTGGTAAGCAAAATGTAGCTTTCAATTCTGGATGACTAACATGTGCCTTTTTAAAACGCAATGCCATTGGCCTAATGAATCTTTCAAATTTTGGTGGTTTTCTGGTGAAGTTCTCACCAACAAATGTGACTTTTGTTACCATTCTTTTCCAACATTTTCGTTTAGATTTTCCAGTTCTCATTATTTTGAAAACTTCAGATTCAGATTGTGTTTTAACTTTAGGTATTGGTACATCCCATTTGCCAACTTTTTCTTTACGTTTTTGTTTTATCATATTTGACAATACTTTTGCATCTTTTTTAACATCGCGATCTAACAAATATACAGGCAATGCTCCTTGTGGTACTTTGTTTTCTTTTTCTTTTACTTTTTGTTCCATATGAGATTTAATTTTCTTTTTCATTTGAATTTTTTCATTCCGCCGCTCCTTATTAAAAATCTTTGCTTTTAGACCACGCAAAGTACGAGCACGTTCTGCTAGTTTGTGTGGCTGACGAGCCTCCCTTTTTCTTTTTCTCTCTTCATAATCCAAACGCCGCCCATACAGTTTCCGATGTCTTTCAATATATTCGTTCTGTGGCATGATGAATGTTGTTGTGTCCTTTGCAAATTATCTATGAAACAAATTATTTCTTCAACCTTCTTCAACCTATGGATTCTGAAAATGAAAAAAATTAAATGCTAAAAAGTATTGATTAGAAATTTATTATTATTATAGTTAATGTAATATAATTAATGTTATTTTCATAAGAGTAATAATTTTTTTTAATTTTTGAAACTTGTGTGAAATAAAAATATTAATTATACCTACCTATGTGTACTATTATATATTTTTTGTATTGAAATACAATATATACATATTATTGTTGTTGTTCAGTAGCACTATATTTTAATCAACTTTAAAAATCACTAGTTTGCATATATAAACACAAAACCTATATTCTAATACATCGCAATGTTCTGAAATCTAAGTAGGCATTGATATAAGTATTGCAATCAATGTTGGCATTTCACATCCGTGAGTACGCCATTGCACATACAAGAAATTTGGTATTTAAAATAAGCTTCTTATATATCAAAAAAATTACATTGAAAATGAACAAAATACATTTGTGCACAAATTAATTTCTAATAATTACACATTGAGTAAAATTAAAAAAAAAAATACATACAACCACGTTTATTACAGCGTGCCATGTGTTTAATTTCCATGTATTTCATAAATATCACAATATTATGATTATTATAAGTATCAAAAATTTTGTAAAGAAATTTAATAAAAAGTAAAACATGTAACTGATTTAAAAAGATATTGAAATAATCATAATTTTTCGATAAATTTAAACATTTCACATTAAACTTACCTTTGACTACGCCATGCAGATCTGAAAAGGAATTACAAGTTGGTCAACCTAAAGATAAGAAAGAGAGAGCGTCATCTGGTGTTATACAGGCTAAAATTTCTTACACTAAAGAATTCAATATAAATAATGAAATTTTTATAATAAAAGATAAAAGTTTTACAAATTAAATTATGTATACCAACGAATAATTATTCCCTATTTTATATTGAAATATACTAATAAGATTGTACAATTCAATATTTAAATTCTCAAAATATTTAATGATTTTGAAATATTAGAAAACATACAAATATATAAGTAAAATAAGAAGTTTTAAGAATAATAAGTAATTTAATTATGGTAGAATGACATATACTATTTGAAAATGACGGACAATTTAAAATTACTCTGCACATACCGTTTTAGTTTACGCATAAATAATTGAAAATTTTAATTTGTATTACAGACGAGGTATAATTGAGACTTATTAAAGACGAAATATAAATAGTTACGGGAATTTGATTCTTAATTTCACAACGATTCGATGTTTTTCAATACTCTGAAAATTTGAATATACAGCGCCACTAAGACGGTAGGAATTGCAATTAAATATAGCGTTAGTCAATTGCTGAAAATTGAGGTCCATCTATAGAATTCATATTTCATGAAGAAAGCCAGCCGTTCATCCTAAACGGAAAACATGAACTGCCTTATTTCCGTACGCTACATTTTGCTTTTCTTGTATACATGTCACTGAATGCATATGAACTATTAAAATTTAATTAATTAACAAATAAAATTAATTTTGGATGTCGCATTATACGCTAGTTCAAGAAACCCGAAATTTTGTTTGAATAAACTTATTTCGGAAGGATGTGGTTGATTAGGCATGGAACTACGATCGTTTCAACCTTTTTACGTGAATTGGTGCACAATGTGATATTCCAAGACTCATTGCAATGTTAATTTATAAATTAATTGCAAGCAAAAAATTAATATTGTGACATCCACGCTTCCCCACTTATGCGAACCAGCCTTGAGGTCTGCACTCTGCGATTTTCATGTGAATCCACCCCCTCAATTTCAGCATACACACATATACTTGCGCATGTATGTATAATTCATAGTAACTAAATTTAACAATAATTATAATGTTACTTTATATTTAAATGCAGCTCGTACCTATTTTAACATGGAATAAGGACTTTAGCGTAATATTAAATTGTAATTTGTATGGTAAAGTGACCGACGTAGTGCATGCGCGTTGAATTCCTCGGAACCATTTGGAAAGCTCAAACGTAGTAAACATATTTAACAATTAACAATTATTTTTCTTAATTTGCAAAAAATCAAAATTCTGTTTTATCTTTATTTTGTGTTTGAGTATATAACTTATATACACCAATTTGCGCGGAAATCGATAAATATTATTTGTTTTATATTTTATAATTTTCTTATAGAAAATTCATTGCCCTTTTAAATCTTGATACAAAAAAGTACGTATTCCATTTAAAGAATTCAAGGTCACTTTGATATCTCGTAAATAAATATGTTATTTTAGCAAACCGTTTTAGCATTACATTGTATATGTTATTGTTAAAACACTTTTTTTTTAGAAATTATTCGGGTCGGAGCAGTTGCATATGACTCACCCTATATGCATATGTGTATGACCGCATAGGCAATGTCTACATTCGATAGAAGAACAATGTCAGGCATGATAAGAAATTAAATTTTACTCTTTCAGTTAGGTACAGACTATTTTTTTAGTTATCATATGCAGAAGCTACGCGCTTTAAGATATATATTCGACTATTTTCGATGAATACTGTCCTTTGAGTCGAGTAAAATCTTAGATTGCGTTTAACGTCTCGTTGGAGGTTACGTTTGCTGCATTTGTCGCAGCAAAGTAAAATACGAAGCAGCTGTATTGAATACCTGAAATTAAAGTTTACATTTCACTATACATATTGTTGCTTCGATTTTGTTATTTTCAGAACTGATTTCATTTCGAGTTTCTTATATCTGATTAATTTTATAATCGCAATATTCTTCGGGTTGATGTAATACCGTGCGAATACATGTCATTTTTTCCTTTTTTTTTTATTGAAAAATGTACGATTTGCCAACCGAGCATTTGGTACATAATTTAACTCGATGTTTATAACAGTTGTATCTTTTTGTTTTAACAGTACAAGTGTTCGAAGGCATGTCTGTGATCGAAAGACCATAAATCGATAAACTCAAAAGTTTCTTCGTGAAAAGTAATTCGAACAAGATCAGCAAAAATACGACGAGGACAATTTCTGCTACAATAAACAAATATAAAAAAAGGGTTACATTAACCCGAGAACTATCGTACCGTAAAATCGTATCGTATCGTAAAAATTAGGAAAAACATCGACTTACGGCTGTTAACGTGTGAATAGACAACGTTTGAAACGTTAATGCCGTAATGCTGCAATACTGTTGGGCCCTAATGATCATCAGGCAAAGTTGTTTCTGATAAATCGGTGGTAAATTGTACCATGGTATATTTAGATAGACTACATGACCTATTTCTAAACTCTCTTGAACGAGAATTTCACCAGGCCAACACCATAGCAAAAGTTGCACCCCCATCGAGGTTAAATAAGACACAAATTTGAGAAGATCGGTACCGGTGCCGTTATCGATCACCGCGAATCCACTCAAACAAATCTCTATTCCGCTCGTAAGAAGTTGCATGAAAATGATGGGTGTTAATAAATTATTCACGTCGTTCACAACGCTGTATAAAAGTAGCAGTAGTAGTATCGTCAAAAAAAAAAAATGCAACCAAAGAAGAAAGAAAAGAAAAAAACAGCGTCAAATATTATACGCTTATAAGTGTGATAAAAAAAAAAGTGGAATCACACTTACTTTATCATTCGTTGGTGATGGCGAATGCATTTGATCAGATTCGCTTTTAATTTTCGCGGATAATCGGGCTCGATATTTATCTCTATTCCAATCTTACTGATCCATCTGTTGATCAATTTGAATTGACCAGACACGTGTAGAATCGTGGTCATAAACGTCGCGTCCAAGCCTGAGATCGCGGCTGCGCAGATCATAGATGCTACGATTTGACAAAGGAAAGCGATCTCGAAGCGAGGAGACGGTGTGATGTCTATTCCATACCTAAACATCGTTAGATACCATAAATCAAAATGGTACAGTTGAATTTTAACCACTTCTTTTTTTTTATATTCTCTATGAAATAAGGCAATTACGATATTGATCATTTTTTTTTTGCACATTATTTCGCAGGTGTTAGGGTTTTGCTAAAATAGAAAGAAAGATAATCAAGTGGAAAAGGACGAGTTTTACCAGACTTCGAAGGGCAAGTGTCGACTTTTATCAGCATCGCTGACGCTGTATTCGATCGTGAAATAATCGAAGGCTGCGGCAATCGTGAATGTGAACACGTTGCACATGCAGGACGAGTAAAAGATTATCGTAAGGTTTCTTGCCCAATGAGCGAGCTCTTCGTAGGACTGTCTTTCTTTTGGATCATCGGATGAATCCCATAGATCACGTATTTCGTTGCAAAGCTTGTACGTTTTGTCCCTTCTCGCTATTAGGTAAATCATTTTGAATAATAACTGTCCGACTGTTGTTAAAACGCATCCTACTCCTAAATTTCAGATGGAAGTTACTTTGTTGCAGGTACTTGGATTAGTTCTATTAGCTCATCCCATAAGTTCGTGCCGAAAGCGAAGCGTGTTTTAATGAAAATTCAAGGAAATACTATAGCGACGACAGAATGGTCTTACCAGAAAAGAAAAAAAAAGAAAATAGAAAAGATTTAATGGTTCAGAAAATTTAACTTTAAGTCCGGATCATAATTATTATCGAGGCTTTCCTATATTTCTATTGGAAATATATTGATCTAAATTATAAAATTCGACAGAAACTTGACGAGATGATCTAGTATTTGCAACTTGCCTGCCAAGATTCTTATGTCACCCCAATTCCACACTATCGCCATAATTTCTGGCACGAAGACACTACTGATTGCCGTTAATCCGAATATCAGACGGAAGTATGCGAATAGTTTGCTACGCGTTGAACTTTTCTCGTCGATAGGCCACATTCCAGCTATACTACAAAAGATCTTGTTCGGTAGTATATAATAATCGATCGACGCTTTAGAGAGTTCTTTCATGTTCTCCCTCATGCGAAATTAGATGCGTGTCTGTGAGCGAAACCTTTCTCTCACATGTGTCGCCAATGTCTCTTAGCAGGGAATTCTTTATAATACTATTAGAGACTAGATGGTAAAACGTAAGGTTTTATTTACGTTTCCCTTTCGCTGCCTAGCATGTGCAATATTGATGTCATCATTTTGCATCGGGTCGCTCTTTGCTTCGTTTGGTTTTTATTGTACAGTTTGACGAATAGTTGATGATGTAAGTAGACATTCGCAAAGTTTCAACTAGCTGAGTATGTAAAGTGTGTAATAGCACATTATTTGGTGAAAAGGGTATATAAGAATTGGTCTTCGTTTCTACTACTTCTTCGTAGTACTTTTCCAAGAAATAAAGTTTCATCGGGTTAACATATTAAATAGCGAATATACATCAGTTTAGTAGATTTTTGAGCATTATTTTGTGAACGTGTATCGGTGTAGAAGGTTAACAAAAGTTGATTGATTTTTGAAATGGTGAACTACTTTTTATGCAAACAAATAATTTCTTCGTTTTCAATATTATCTATAAATTATACAAAGTAGTGTGAAGAATTTTTTAGCGTTTTCCATTCTTTATCTTGCTAATTTTGTAGAATTTCTTACTTGACGATTATTTATTTTTTTTCTCATCGTGATTTTAATCGATTTACGAGTCGAAGTTAATATTTATGTTATAGACTCGAACGACGTCGAATTGAAATGCTTCTCTGTATAGTAAACGAAACAAATTGAATAACGAGACGGAACAAGCTAAGTGCCGCTATAATAATATTTCATTTAACAATCAGCATACCAATTGCCTAAATTAATTCGCACTCTCCGGAATAGCTGTTTACGCAATTGAAGCAAGTTTAACATAACTTGCCTGCGTCGATTCTTAACATGATTGCCGGCGTGCTTTGAAGTTTCAATAGGTTGTACAGGGTGTTTCATATTTCACTTACAGATATAAATAATTTTTATTGTTATCAATAGAAATTTAAATAAATTTATAAAATATTACAGAGAAAAATTATTTGTTCTTTTAATATTTATGTTTTTCCTTAGAGTATTCAACAAGAATCCAAAGGAACGCAATCAAGAACTTCTGTGATGAATAAGCCATTATAGAAACCACCGATTAATTGTGAGTATTCCTGCACTCGAAATATGTACATACATAAAACAAATTTTCGATGTCGTATACACAGTGTTTGGTCACTTCTGGAAGAAAATTTAAATGGTGATTCTAGATGCCGAAATAAGACGAAAATCAAGAGTAAAATAATTTCATTTGAAGTTTCGTTTTTCAGTTATTCACGTTTAAAAATGTTCCTGTATTCGAGCAACCCGCCCTACACCAACGAATGTAGGTCACATGAATACACGGGGAGTACAGCGATCTACAAAACCAATGGTATACAAGTTATTGCTATTCCTTCTAATTTGGTGGTTGAAAATATTTCAGTGGAGCAATATTTATCCGAAATTGCAGTGGCTATTTTTTACAAAGATACTGTAAAGTTTCAGAGCCTCTTTAAATCATTCGCGTGACAAGGAATGATACTGTATAAAATCGAAAAGAAATTCGAAAAAACGAAAGTGAAATTCTTCACTGTAGCAATTTCTTGTCCACGTTCTTGTCCACGTTCTTTGTCCATTTAATGTGTAGCAGCTTACAATTAACGATAATCCGATTAAGGCCAATTGAGCACGAGCGTTTGCTCGCCAATAGCGCTCAAATAAAGCTGATTACGAACAGCAAGATAAACAGTTACAATCGTCTGTTGGAATCACAAGTTTCGCGAACACTTCGGAATATTAAAACTCGTATTTCTGTGAATGTATCAGGAATCTATTAGTACTGTTTGTAGTAATAATAAATTTCAAATTGGTGTCACTAATTAATGAACAAGTGATTTCGGTCGATCTACCTGTTTTCTTTATGATAAGATATTATAATTATAGATTTGTAACAAATTTATATTACGTTTTATACTCTTACTGGTATGCGTAAAACATATTGTTGGGAGTTTAGGTTGTTTAGTATCAAATGTTTGAATTTTTCCTTCTTTTTCGTATCGTTAAAGAAACATTATTAAAAAAACGCGTAAGTAAATTAAATTCTTAAAAAGAAGAATGATAACTGATGAAAGTAAATTATAGACTTTCACCTCTCTTTTAGAAGCAAACGATTTTCATTTGTTTTTTACTTTTTTACAAGTTCAAATGTAACAAATACATTTGCCAATGTACATTTAATATAGTAAATAGAAAAATTATATTGAAAAATAATCTTTCTATTGTCAACTTTATTTTTATGAATTGAACAATTTTTATTACCTTAAAATTAATTATTCAAATGTATTCTCAGAAATTTAACCATATTTGTTTATGGTAACATAATGATTAAAAATTAGAAAAGGAAAAGTTCATATTAATAAAATACTAACATTTGTATGTTGCAGTATAGCGAAACATTCTCTGAACATTTATCGCATAATCACATTTGAAGTGCTTTAATTGAGCAATTTAATTTTAGTAGCTTATGAAATTCAGATTATGCAGAAATTAGAAGCTTAGTAACGAGGTCGTGAGTCCTCCTTATCAAAATCCCACTGCGCAGAGATAAGGACATATTGTTCAACACAATTCGACGTATTATAAGCGAAATATTACTAATTCATCGGGAAGAATAGAAGATAAAAGTGTTCTTATGGTTAAACGACCAAGGAAAGATAAAGTGATATGAAGGAACTGTTGAAGAAATATAAAATTAATATAATACTACATTTTTTAAATAATTAATTTATTAAAGTACAGTGCATATACAGTTCATACTCTGCTGATTATCAGACATAATTTTTTTAATATCTGATCGTGTGAGAAGTGCTGCAGGAAAAATTTGTTAAAAGTATATGTAGAATCGGACGTTTACTTAAAAAAAGGGAATAGGACCAGAATTTTCTCTCCATGAACTTAATACCATGGATGTAAGTACAGTAAAATAAAATTTAATGTATGTACATAATTTAAAAATTTAATTGGATTTATGGGGTAAACGTAACGTAGCATGTAAATTTTTTATAAAATCTCCATTTCTACATGTAAAAATAAATTGAAAAGAAAGAATAAAATTTTTTCGTTAGAAGCCTCGTGTGTTCGAGGAAGTCCAGTTTGAAAATCTATCAAGTCCTTCAGAAAAAAGTTTAGACATCGGGATTAGAGATGACATAATCTTGAGGGTCCGTAACGCATCACTGGTCAGTCGCTTTAACCACCACAGCCAACGCTGCCTTTTTTCTTTCTTCTATTTTTATTTCTATTGTTTTCTATAGATCTTCTCAATTTGAAATTAGAGTCAGTTTAACCTTTTAATCGGGGAAGACGTGTTAACTCGTCATTGGTTCGTCAATATTTAGAACACAGTAGTTTATTTATCAAAGGATTATTTATTTTTAATTGTACAAATTTAACATCCGTTTTCATCCTCGACAATTTTTACCTCTAAAATTACTTTCGCAATAAGAACATCTAAAAATTCTTCACGTGAAATTATCTGATCATAAAGCATCGTGTTTTCCATATTTAAACACTTTCACAATATATTTATAAACGCGATCAATTCACCTCGTGAGAGAGTGTATATATCGTAAAATTATCAATCGAAAGATATCTCTACTTTTGTTGCTTTATCGGTGATACGAATTTACCGTATTATCAGCGAGCGAACAAAATCCGTCGAGTGTCGATTGGAGTGTCATCGAGTACATAATACGCGGAACCTTGTGGTCAAGAAGTTCGCGCCCTTCCGTCGCACGAACGTATCGTCTGAGGTAACGAGGCATCAGTTCGGTAGCTAAGATAGACTTGCATATGTATATACCAGGATTGGTAGTGGGAGAAAGAGTCTGCATATGATACATACTGCGAGGCTAAGAAAACAGGAAAAGAGGTAGAATACAAAGTTGGACAAGAAAGACGGCTGTGATGTCCACACGTCTCGTGCAATGTAGCAGTAGCAATTTTCGCGGGAATAGACGCGATCATGTGACCAGCAAAGTTAAGAATAGTTATTTACTAACGTTAATTTCATTGTGAAAAACGACTGGATATCGCGGTTCCCTTTCGGCTATAAAACTTCTACACGCAAAGTTGGAAAATATGACAAGAACTAACGAGGTATTGGTGAGTGTTAAATACATCGTTCTGTGTTATTCGTTACTATTTCTTTTAAATTCATCTGCTTGAATTTTCACTTTGGATTTTGGTTAGGTTATGTTGCTTACTTAGCGCGAGGCCGCGCGCGCGAACGAAAACAGTCGAAAGCGCCTGCGTGTATGCGTTTACAGGTCAAAACATACCACGTGCGTGCATGCTCGCAAAATATGCATTGCGAGATTTAATTTCACGTTCGTTTGCAATTAATTTTCTTCTTTTAAACGATCGAATTGTGCACGCGCGGAGGCATCACGCTGACGATTCGTTATATTAATATTGTAATTGCGTGTTTTAATAACTCGAGAATTATATATGCATACAGATCAGTGTTGCAATATAAACATAACCAAGTTCAGTAAATTTGATACTGTCAGATTGAATTTCATCTTTCAAGGATAAAAATATTTCTGTACACGCAGCGGTTTTTATTTTTATGCGTCTTTATTTAACTCTCGGAGCACCGGCCGTAGAATCCGGTGTTCAGGTCTTTTCTGGCCCACAGGGAATTTTTACGAATACGTATTTATGTGCATCGCGTAAGTGAGTGTAGATAGATGAGGTATGTAACAATAAGTAATATATTTATAAGGATATTTTAATATTTATAAGGACAATTTTAACGAGTCTTTGTATTAATATTAAGTGTAGACATTCGATAATTTTAGATATAAACGGTTACAATTCTAGATGTACTATGAATATAATTAGAAATTATCAAAGTCGCATTGGCAAAGTGAGACAGATGTTTGACTGGTAATTTTGAAGGTCTTGGGATCGATTCCCGTTCACCAAAATTATTTGCTTTTACGATTTTTTTAGCAGTAACCGTGTACACGATGCTGGATAATAATTTTCATACATACAGCGGAGACATAAATAACAAACAATGACAATAAACGCATCTCGTTTAATATATCAAAGTAACAGTTTAAAAGAAGTACTATTAATACATGGTGTCCCTAAAATAGTGATACAACCTACCAGGTGGTGATTTTACTTTCGAAATTAACTTTCGATTACTTTCGATTTTACTTTGCTTTCGAAAAAAATGAGTTTGAAAATCTGTCAGGTATCTGTGTATTAATTGTAAGTTTCGAGATATGAAACTTCTGTTTCTGTTCGTGTTTGTACTATTAAACATGGACAGTGTCACGATTTGCTTCCTGTTATTGCTGTTATCTTATTTTCGCGACGTCTGTCTGTATGTTTACATAGGCAAATCGAGAATACGTGGACATAATCCTTACTCCGAGAACATGCCATCTCAAAGATCTGCTATAACTTCTCAACTAATTAATATTTTCCAAAGAAAATTTGTGGGAGGTGGTAAATTACTTTTTTGTAAAACATATACGATTGTTTTAATTCGCAAAACATCTGTTTGTGAAGAGAAATCGGACCATTTATAGCGTTTTATAAATTTATTTCCATACAGATATATGAAAATCTCAATGACGTATTTCTGCGTCATCGGGGTTCAAAGCAAAAACATGAATGACGCATATGTGCGTCATTCGACGCTAATGCGTTTTAAGAACACTTGTTACATTAATTAAATTATTCTTAAAAGAAGTACTAATCTTATCCTTATTTGTGAAACCGTTCAAATTAAATACGGAATAAAAGAAAGTAATAATTTACTTTACCTGGTTAGACAAATTAATTGATTTTCAATCAGCTCTGTCGGTAATGTATGTCGGTAACGTTAGGCCGACTGAGCGAGAGACGGTGCTTGGGTCCGTTCGGACCCGTAATAATTATGTATTACCATTTGCGTTGGCACAAGGTTCTTATTGTTACCGCAATTTATTTTATCAATTTCTTACACATAAACAAGTGATTTCCATCGCGTGTCGACTAGTAAGGCTCAATCGCAACGTACTCGGGTCCGAACGGACCCAGGCACCGCCGTGCGAGAGTTAAAGATTACTTAATCTCCTTATCCTTTTACCTGCGTTGAGGCATAAGACAAACATTCAATAGTATAGACGTTAATTTCCAAATGACTCATACACAATACACTGTTATCGTACAGCAGGGATGTTGAACTGGTGGCTCGCGTGCCACATGCGGCACCTCCTCTTCGTGTGCTCCGCACAGCCGCAGGAGAACAGCCCCTCCATACCGAATTCACTCTGAGGGACTTCCCCTCTGGGTGCCGCACGAGTCCCACCATTACCAGCTAGTCACCACTAATATACATATTATACAGTAATATCTCTGACACTGTCGCCCTTGTCGGAACCGAAAGGCGTCAGTTGGGTAGAGTAGACACGGTTTTCGAGGGTCGCAGCCCGCTTTTGTAGTTTGCCGAACGAAGATAAGGAAAACGAATAATTACTCAAGTAACAAATACTCCGAATGAGATCGAATTTGTACTCATTTTAATGGAGGAAGCTTCGTCTATCTATTAATAATATTCTCTCGAATATAACAGGAAAAACAAACAGTTGATTTCCGTTATAGGATGACCTTCGCACTTATCTTTTCTTTATCAATAGCCAGCTGCTAGACGCACGCCTTCGGGGACTCCCTCCGGCGAAACGCGGTAGAGTTACGAAAGAACACTGTCTATATTCCCTTTTTTCACACTCCGAATCGTACTTGAAATTTTGATATGCTACCATTACGTCACCATTACAACGTATCCCTACCATTCGATAATACTTCACAATTATAATCACCTTCATTACTCACTAATTGACTGAAAATAAACACGTCGAGTTGACACGACTTGGTACAGTCTGACGTTACTTTCATTAGTGTTTCCACGTGTTTCCAAGGCTCCGCGAGCTCGAAAGCCAGAGTTCTGTGAACGGTAACAGAATAAAAGAATGATTTAAACTTCGAAAAATGTGAAAATTTGAGGAAAAAAAAAACAGATAAAATTCTGAACTTATGCTGGCAATTTTCTATTCGCCGCATACGTCTTTCTTCTTGGAGGAGTAATGAAATACTATCCTGTTCGACGAACCGTTGCCGAGACGCTTGTCACATCACACCAACCGTGTGTAGAATGTTCTGTAAGTGTGATCTAATTTTTATGTTGCATGTATACTGTCACATTTTTACAATATCGCACACATTCGCTACCAGCGTCGAATATGTGTGACGCACCAATTCTTTCGATACATCGCAAGTGTTATGTTATATCTATATGTTAAATATGTCGTTATATAAAAATCACATTGAAATTACATACATATTACACACGTGCATAAGCGCATGTATGTACTAAAATAGTAAGTGATTCTGTTTTAGGGGAGAGTGTAGAATCGGTGAGACCCTAAGGAATCAGGTGAACGCGTGTTATGCATCTTCGATCCGCTAAATCGTACAATTTTATAGTAATCTTTACCACATAATGGGAACGTAAAAGTTAGCGGAGTTCGAAGTTAGGGTAAGCGAGTTTAACGAATCTTGAGAAGATAAGAATGTGAAATCTCAGTCAGGATTGTATGGCTAATGTGGTTAATTGGTTAAAAAAATTCAGTCCAACTGTTTAACAGGTTTTTATCATTTGCGTGATAAAAAAGACACGTCGTTTAATTTATTCTGGGACTTGATGAAATTTATATCTCGCAAACAAGTTTTCTTTCTGTTCTTTGAGAAGAAAAATTCATTCGTTAATTTGTACACTTTTAGAAATTTGCGATATATGTACTTCTGTTTCTAACAGTGACGTATTTTATGTTTACAGATAGACACCGATAAGCAGACACCCGATGTGTACAATGCGGTGACATCGTACGGGGTAACAACTGAAGAGAAACCTAACGAGACCAGCAAAACACAATGGCGGCAGTGGCTAGCATGTATTTCCGGTTAGTTTTCTATTTTCTTCTAGTTCACTTGTGCGATAAAACCGCGTTAAAACTGGTGAAAATTAGCAAGTCTCGTTAGCAGTAACTCCTGAACTATTCAGTTTCATGAATATCTTTGCATGACTTAAGTTTCATTAATATACAGCTCCTGGTGAAAAAAATTAGGGCCACTCATAATTTTCAACATATTTTCCGCCAGGATCTATATTTTCGTCAGAATCGCTCTCCTAACGATTCCCTAAATTTTCGTTAATAATTTTTGTTAAAATTATCCGAAATGTTGTAAATTATGTGCTGCGTTGTGACGTAAAGTCTTCTTCTTTCTTCAGCAACCCTTTCCATGGTGGCCGTCGGTACGGTGTACGGATGGACAACAACCTCCCTCTCACGACTGACATCCGGAGACAGCGGGATGCCGTTCAAGTTAACAGACGCCGAAGGTTCATGGATGGTCTCTTTGACAGTAATCGGTTCCATGATCGGTCCATTTTTGGGAGCCTGTTTGGCCGACAGGTTTGGTCGCAAACGTTGTCTCATGTTATCCAGCGTATTTTTTATCATCGGCTGGCTTACGGTGTTGCTAGCAGGCACCGTAACATCGTTGTACGTTGCTCGAGTGATCCTCGGCATAGGCGTTGGCATTTCCTACACAACCAATCCAATGTACGTTTCCGAAGTGGCGGATATCAATATCAGAGGCGCGTTAGGTACTCTAATAGCCGTGAACGTGTTCACCGGGTCGTTGTTGACCTGTAGCATAGGTCCTTGGGTATCTTACAAAACGTTAGCAACGGTTCTACTAGTGATACCTGTGTTATTCGTATTGTCGTTCATATGGTTCCCCGAAACACCGCATTTCTTGGCGTCCAGAGGCTACAGAACCGAAGCTTGCAAATCTCTGGCATTTTTCAAAGGTATCTCCGACCCGAACGAAGTGAAAAAAGAGCTGAATATCATTCTACGCGGGATATCTAGGAGCGATTCGTACAAGACTCACGTGGCGGTGAGTTCGAGCCAAAATATAGAGATAATCAAGCACACTTGGCCAGCCAAGCTTCGTATGTTACTTCTGCCGAACAACGCGAAAGCTTTGTGCATCGTTATCGGGTTAATTACGGCGCAGCAACTTAGCGGAAATTTCAGTACTATGCAGTATTTGGTGGTGTTGTTCAAGAAAGCAGCGGTTGGTATAGATTCGAACGTAGCGACGATTCTCGTTTTGGTCGTTGGACTTATATCGGGAGCTTTGGCTACGGCAACGGTCGAAGGTGCTGGAAGACGACCGCTTTTGATGATCTCTACGTTCGGATCGTTCGTCACTTTGGCCATTTTGGCGATCTATTTGATGCTGGATAACAGAGGGATCGATGTTTCCGCGGTGAATCTTCTTCCTGTCGTCGACGTGATCATCTTCCAAGTGACCTTTCAAATTGGTTTAGGCACTCTACCAAACGCGCTGATAGGTGAATTGTTCCCGACGGAAGTGAAAGGCGCCGCTGGCGCTATAGCTACCGTTTTCGACGGTATACTAGGTTTCGCCGTGTCGAAGCTGTATCAAGTTATCGGCGACAGTCTCGGCTCGTACACGGTTTATTACTTCTTCTCTGTATCTTGCTCTCTGGCGTTTCTCATGGTGTTGCTGTTCGTGCCGGAAACGAAAGGCAGAACCTATCGCGAGATTCAAGCGCTCTTAGCTGGTGAGAAATTAAGTTCCTCGGGTGGGAGAGAGAAAAGCGACGAAAGCGATTTGGTATGACACGGGGGAACGCACCGTGCACGGTGCTTATTTTTGTGCAATTTTATGTCTCTTCTTGGTGTTCGAAGTACTGTAAGTGTTGGCTTAGCTGTAAGAAGTTTTGTTCATTTTATCGAGGCACTTGATCCTTACGACGGCGTCATTTTACGCGTTTATTTGTTTAGAGAGAATTGTAATAAAGGCGACGGTCACTTACTAGCGTATGTATCTTATAACTTGTCCTGCGTTAAGCATGACGGAATAAAGATTTTAGAAGGAAATTTCTGTATTTTTCAAACAAACACAAGCACACCAGTTTAATGTACGATTACTTCGTTTATTTGGTAGGAATTGAAGTTTGTAGCTTTTATATCGAAGACACTGTGAATTGCAACGTAGGGCAGTAAGAATTTAATTAACGTGCAAGCTTAAAGGACAACGACTAAAGAAATACACGAAGAAGGCTAATGGTCGAAAAAAAGTCTGCAACTTTCACGAAAAGAAGCTTTCTTTAAATATTAAAAGACACGTAAAAATAGAAGAAGATAAAAGTAGGAAATATTCTGAACGTGCAATCTTAATGCTCGTAATTGTTTTGATAAAAACGTTCGAACTTTGTTATAAAAAACTATCAAATTTAATTGGAACTGTGAAAACTGTGTAACAGTGTAACGTACGACTGGATGGATTTGCCGTGAGCTTTTCGATGCTTGGTAGTTCCTTAGAAGACTGTTCAAGACTGACTCTTCTAAACCACGTCTCGAGCTTGCTCGAGACGTTTTCTATTCCTTGCACGCTGATTGATTAATTAGCTTAGCAATTTCACTTACCGATCAGCGTGTCCAATATCGTCTTCACCGTTCTTCCTGTGTTCTTCCTTAGCGCATCCTTACCTTGAAAGGGTGGAAGACGATCGCGCCAAGTTTGTGAAAATCCCAGAATTTTCTCCGGTTGAGATTGTGCTCTTCGGAAAGGGTATTTTCTGTATTTTTCGACGAAATATATTAGGTATTTTTCTGAGGAGACATTTTAGAAACTATCCCGTAGAATACCTATTTCTACGAACAATCTTTTCACTTAAGTTTACGAACAACTAAAAAAGTGTCGTGAAGTGATGTTATTTTAGGCTACTCTCTATTCTCATTGTACATACGTAGAAAAGAGAGAAACAGGAATGTGCTGAAACGAAATGCAAGGAAAGTACAAACAACAGTTGACGATTCACTTTATGTAAAGTTACAAAATAAAACAAAAAGTTACTAGTTATTAATACATACATTTTACTTCATTTTCCTTTGCTATTTATGCTCACTAGCAAGATACAAATTTCAATGGTGGTTTTTTTTTTTGTTTGTTTCTTTCTCGGAGAATCTTATTTCGTTTTTTTTTTCTTTTATTTACAAAACGTATCTGTCACAGTGGTTACATTATAGAGTGCAGTTTATACAAATGACAAACGCAGACAGATAGAAACGAAGGAAGAAGGGAAACGAAAGATGGAAGAGGGGAAAGCAATTGAAATTTCCTGGATAAAGAGAAATTTTCACCTACAACAAAGTTTCTCGTTGATAACAGATTATCTTGTGTTTTTTGTTTCTTTTTCCCTCGACAAGTTGTAGTTGCTTTCGATTAATATTACCACGTCGCGCGTATTTCTTCATGTTTTATAGTACAATCGCGAGTCACAGGGAAATATGTTCTCTTAAATACATGTATCCTTTGTCTCTTTTCTTTCTTGCTGCTTTTTTTCTTTCTTTCTTTTTAATTTTACACTGGGGGTGCTTGCGTGTGCTGCAAACAACCTTCCACATTTTCCGGCCAGTCGCAAACGTTCTCGTTCGGGTTGAATACCAAATTCACTGGACAGGGCATGTGATGCTTCCTCTCACCTTCGCACATGTAATACATCGTGCAGTCGTTTTTATCGGGATGATAAGATATGTGATTGTCCTCTCCGTCGCAGGCCAATTCGTTCGCTGAAACGATTGGTAATGCAGCAATGTTTCTTCTTTAGTTTCTTTTTTTTCTTAATAAAATTCGATTACTTTTGGAGTAAAAGGGTTAAAAAGTGTGGAAGAATTTACGAGTACTCGCAAGTTTTTCGCAAAGTGAAATTCGGTGCAAAATTGTAGCGATATTGAATTATTTCGGTAAAAATGTTAATCTTAGAAACGGTTAACGAATAAGCGACTTTAGGATCGAAGTATTTCAGTTTAATTATCCCTGACACTCTGGAGTATCGTTTTCTTCTTGTCTAATTTCTTTTCGTTAGTTGGTTTGTATAACGAAGAAATAAGAAAATATTAAGGTTGCATTGATGCACGATGTCGCCTTTCGAAAATCTGTGAATCTAATTTTTTATCACTGAAACATCTGTTTACCACTGAACAGTGATTAGAGAGTAATTATGGGAGAGATGATAAGTGATATAACTGATGTCATTTTAGACACTTAAAGTTTCAATTAAGTGACTATTAGTTGGTTAATTAGTGCGATGTAAGATTTGAATAAATACTTACGATCTTTGGTGGTGTACTTCCCGTTCCTCAAATTACTCTCGTAAGGACCGTCGTATTCCATCTTCACTGAATAGTCTCTCAGCTCTTTCATCATGGCTTTGATCAACGGGTACTTACCAGCTCCGCAAGAACCTCTGAAGTCATCCATATCCACCGACCAAATCATTATACCTCCGAAGCCTTCTTCTTTCAGCCATTGCATCTGATGCGATTGAAAACTCACGTTTAACGTTATACTAGTGTGTTGATTAACAAAATTTTTGATATAAATAATATTCGTGTAATTGGCTTGTATAGTATCAATAT
>NW_017100509.1:4369858-4380808 GCF_001263275.1 Habropoda laboriosa | reverse complement strand
AATTGACTTAGACAGTATCAATATTAATAGAATTCTCACAATTGTTTATTCGAAAATTACTTGGTGAGAAATTGGAAGTTGAAAAAATATTAGAGATATTTATCTTTACCTTATTTATAAGGCTTCTCTCGTCGTCAAATCCAACCCATTGATCGCCTCTGTACGCGAAAGGCACTTGCTGTTCGCTGTCCCAGACTAGTGTAGTGTTATCTTCATTGAGGAAACTACAGATCTGCGCATTTATTCGATACATTCGTTAATATGTTACACTTGAGAAGAAATCAGTCTGTAATAAATTATACTACTTCGTAGTAGGAAAGGAATCCAGCTTCGTTAGTGAAGTTGCCAGCTACTCCTCCTCCTGAAGCCGGTGCACCGATGTCAAACTTCTCTTTATCCACTAATGTGAACGATCTGCCGTAAGTTGGCATACCGATCATTAACTTCTCCTTTGGAGCACCTTGTTTCACCCATTCTCTTGCGCTGTAGTCCTGCAATTGTGCAAGCGAAAGTTAATACTTGTAAAAACTAATTCTTCAGTGTATGTTTCTTCTAATTCTTCATGCCTTCTAATCAAATATTTTTATTCGTGTCGTATTTCTCAATATTTCTCAATATCATCAATATTTTTATCCGTGTCAAATCGTAAAAGTCGCTGATTTTCAGAAGACAACATTTGCAAAATCGAAACATTCAAAATTCCATACTTTTCTTTTTTAAGTATGCGAGTTTGGATGTTAAGTTTTATATTTTTCACGAAATTATTGGGTTTGCCAAAGAAATGCTGATATTCATAAAAGTATATTTCGAAATGCTTGAAATTCAAGGAGAACGTAATTTTTGTTGCAATTCTAAACCTACCACTGTCAGTTTCTTCTGGTAGCTCGTGGTACTCTCCAAGGGAAACAGAGGACTGTTATGGCCGACTTGTCTTTCCCATTGGCCATGGAAATCGTATGTCATGATGTTAATGAAGTCCAGATACTTGGATATTTCAGGCACGTCGTATCTGAGGTTAATCACACGTTACACACAAATTCTCTGATTAATTAATATGATTATTTAATCAAAGTCGTTCAAAATAAAGGGAAACTAAAGAAAATTTATCTGTAGCTATTATTATTTCTCATATTTCTAAGAATGGACACTTGGATTTTTCATAAAATTATTAATTTTAGTTTTCTGTTCCGTCAAACGAAAGAAAAAGATCAACATTTCAAATTATTTTTCATAAAAACTTATTGTACAGTGACCAGTAATATTCTTCTTCTTTCGAGACCTTTGTTAAATGTTCAATTAACGAATTAAAATAACTCGGAAAATTTACCCCGCAGCGATAGCTTCGAAACTAGCAGGCACAGCAGCAGACAAAATTAATTTCGGTTGTTTAGAACTGTTTGCTTCCCCTTCGAAAGCGAGTCGCAGCTCCTTCAGAAGGTTCACGTAGGCTGATCGATCGTCTCCACCTCTGACGCGTTGAATTTCGATAAAAAAAAGAGAAGAAAGAATTGTCATTCTAAACTACACACAATCAGAAACAGTATAAACGATGCCAACCCGGTTTGGCTACTGGACAGGAAAGATCAAGTAAAGCTAACAAGAATAAGAATAGGTCACACAAGCTGGTCACACTCCCATCTCATCACCAAAAAGGAACCAAACAACTGTGATATCTGCAGGATACAAAACTCCATCGATCACATCCTGATAACCTGCCCAAAGTACAATATGAAAAGTATCCAACATAACTTGCCGAATTCACTGACCATGCTTCAAAAAGAAGATTCAAGTAAAAGAGCTATAAACTTTTTGAAAGATATTGGTTTATACCACCTACTATAGACTGCACCACTGAATAAACTTACTGTGGTCACTAATAACCTCAGAAGGTGCATGGGACCTTAATCACCCAAAAAAAAAAAAAAAAAAAAAAAGAAAAAAGAATTGTCATTGATAAAATAACAGATCCTAGAATCAGATCCTAGATACATTCTTACCGTGGATATTCCCAATCAACGTCCAAACCGTCGAATTTATATTCCCTGAGGAAATCGATCGCCTCGTAGACGAACTGATTCATACGGAAAGTGTTGCTGGTCAGTTCTTTGAAAGGTGTTGACCCGAATGCCCAACCACCGATTGCCAATAATATCTGTAGAATTGTGAAAATTGATAAAATTCGAGGCGAAACAGCTTTGACTTATTTTTTCGATAAAGAATTATCATCACTTGATCGATTTTACCACGATTTCAGTGTTCCTTTGTATGGAAAGAAAAAGCTCGTAGTGTTTTTTACGTGTAAATTAAGCAACACGTACCTTGATATCCGGATTCTTGTCGCGGAGAGCATTTAATCGTTCGTACATCTCTGAATCCTTCTCGCTTTCTTCAGCGAGTAGGTAATTCTTTAAGGTCGCAAATGAGTAAACTATGTGAGTGCAAAGGGAGGGATCGATGTCCTCGGGCATGAATTTTCCAGCTCCTGGCCTTTTGTGCGACCAATTCGTCAAATAGCACATAGATTGAGCTGCCCTTTCTGTAAACGAACGCACAAATGATTATGAAAAATCAGTATTTTTGAAAAAATAAAATAAAATAATTTTGCAAGCTTTCTTATTCGCGTTATACGTTAAATTCACGGAAAAGCAAGTTTCTGGAGGCTCTAAGAATCGAACAAGTCGAATAATTCATTCTTAAACGAAAGGATTAATATGTCATAGTACATTATTAACGTAGATTATTTACATTCTGATGTGTAAATTTTCATCTTCTATGAAAAATCTATCTCTAAAGTGTCTTCTATAAGAGTAGATAAATAATTGAAATAATTTCTTAGAAATTTCTAAAAAACGTACTTCAACAGGAGAAAAATAAGAATAACCAAGGTTCTTCGCGTTAATTTGGCAACCGAAAGATCTAGATAAAAGAAGAGAACTCACCATTGGGCGGATGATTGATGACAAGCTGCGTTGCTGATTTCTGATGTTTCTTCGCCTTGTTAATAACGTCTGACGCTAATATCTTGTAAGGTTCCGGTTTCTTCAAGATCGTTTCAGAAACTGTGCTAGCCACGGCACACCAGTCGACGTCCTTAGCATTCGGTCCTCTCGATATTCCCAACAATTCTTCCCTCATTGCCCCGATCAAGGGATACCTGACATTCCCACCGCAAACTGTACCGTTGAAATCGTCCATGTCCACAGTCCATACCATGGCACCACCGTAACCCTTGTTCTTCAACCAGTCCATCTTCATTCGAATGGATTTCTCGTCGTCGAAGCCCACCCATTGATCGTTTAGCACCATGTATGGTACCTTCATTTCGTCATCCCAGACGTAGGCTGCACCGTTTTGCAACATCTCGCAGATCTGTTTAGTGAAAAATGTGGAAAATAGCGTTTACGGTTTTTTTTTTTCATTTTAATTGTACTTGTGTAATCAGCAATTCGCTGTTTATTCAATTTTTCGTGCTGAGTACGAATATATTGTAGAATTAGTGTGACCACAGGGCGCCCAAGGATTTCAAATTTCGGTCATAAGAAAAAATATTTTATTTTCGGGAAATTTTAACTTGTCTATATGGAAACTCTTCAATTTATTTTTTTTTTTATTTAGGAAACTTCAGTGGAGGCTTATAACTCTTCAATTCTGTATTCACACAATAGTATAATGATGAATTTGTCAAATGAGAAGCGACAGAAGGTAGCAAATACCTCGTAATAGGCGAGAAAGCCGGATTCCTTGGTGTACTCCCCGGCCTTGCCACCTCCGCTGGCAGGTGAATGGACACGGAAATTGGAGGCGTTCGAAAGGGTGAAGGATCGACCGTATGTCGGCATGCCGATGATCAGTTTTTCTTTAGGGGCGCCTAAACGGACCCACATGGAGGCAGCGTTGTCCACGCTTAATTGTTTTTGCCATTCTGAATCTAACGACGAGGCGTAAAGAGGCGCGTTATGGCCAGTTTCACGCTCCCATTTACCATGGAAATCGTACGCCATCAAGTTGATGAAATCTAGATAGCTAAAAAAATAATATGAAAAATTATTTTTCATTCTTTCGCATAATTTCGTATTCTGCCCAAAAATAGCACTTTGAGACGTTTGAAAAAATGTCGAGTAGACGCCTAAAGATGTCCAAAAAATCTCTGAACCACGTTCAGTGTTACGAATCAGAATGCGATTTAAACAGCCAATGAGAATTAAAATAGCCTCGGTACTTGAAAATTAAGATCCTGAAAATATTAGCTGTTAGTTTACCTGGCAACAGCTGGAACATCGTATCCGCTTTTAACGTTGTCAGGACCTACTGGTACAGCGGCTGTTAAAAGAAGTCTCGGCATTTTCTTCTCTTGAGCTTCTGCTTCGAAAGCTTCTCGAAGCTCTGCGTATAAAATAAATTAATTAATTAAAATAAATTGTGATAATTGGATTAGAAGATTTATATTCTTTATTATGGAATATTACACACACAATTTTTGTTGTTGTTTTAGACTTACCTTTCAACAGGAGAACATAGTTCTTCTTATCGTCTCCTCCCTTTGGATACTCCCAATCGATGTCGAGACCATCGAAATTTCGATCTCTCAGATAGGATATGGAGCTGTAGATGAACGTTTGTCTCGCATACCTCGTCGAGGACACGTCTTTGAATTTTTGAGTACCAAACGACCAACCACCTGATCGAAATTACCAAGTATGACATTTTCAAAATTTTTAGTTCGTCATTTTGTGTATTATTAATCGAAACTTCTTATTATCTGTATTATTACGGAATTTCTTTTTCAAATAGTTTGAAGTTTTACGCGCCATTTTTATGAATATTAAATACCTTCGAATTATGATATTTCGTGCTTCTTTCGAAGTATTATTAGTTGCAAATTTATTTCTTGGATAATCGTGAAAGTTGGTATACTCTTCAAAATTTATAATAAATAATCTTAAGTCAAATATTTCTTTTCTCAAAATACCTATGTTTTTTGGATAAAATTTCAGGAACGTTATTTAAAATGTACCCAGTTGAAATGTAAAATAATTTGTACGATTAACAGAACTATAAAAAATAGCATGAAAATTTGTTGAAATAGAAAGTGTAAGTGTGATGTACATATTTTGAAATTGCTTACCAATCGCGAGTAGAATTTTCACAGAGGGATTAGCTTTCTTCACGTAGCCAATTCTCTCGTACAATCCGATCTTCCCATCTTTCGTTTCGTCGTTCGACTCGAAGCTCGTTAGTTTGTTCTTCTTCAACCAGCCAAACGCGAACACGATGTGTGTGCACAAGTCAGGTTGAATATCTTCGGGCATGAATTTTCCGATTTTCGTGCGATATTGGGACCAGTTTGTATAGTAACATACAAGCTGTACAAATCAGAATTGCGCAATTTTTGTTTTAACATGTACACGTGCGATATTTGTGTTTCTTTTGAAAAATAAACTCGATAATTTTGGTATTGTAGAAGCTCAATGATAGAAAAAATGGTTTGTTTGTGAATTGAGACAGGTTTTTAAGTTAAAAGAGAAGAATTTTGAATTCACAGGAACAAATGACTTCAGTTTAGTCCCCTTTAGAATGTGTTGGTTCTGCAATTGCGATTTCTATTTGCAAAATTCTAACATTATCAAATTAGTTGACAGTTTTCGAGGATTTGTCACAAAAATGGTGACAAAAATGGCCAATAAAAAGGAACATAGGTTTATTTTCCCTTCTCTTCTTGAAATTCGAGAATGTACACACTAATATCTCTTTTTACCGGTAAATGCTTTCTTGCAACGTGTTGCGTCTAAAGAACACTTTTCTGGAGCAAGAGCGCTACTTTTGGAGTGAATGGTACACTTTGTTTTCAGCACCATTTTTCAAAACACCTTTCCACATCCTTTATAGTACTTCGTTTCTAAGAATTTAGAAAATTCTTCTGAGAAAATTTTCAAGAACCATTTCCTAATGTTTCATGAAATGTAGAGTTGGGAAAACATTTATCATAACTAATTATATAACTTTTGTTATGTACAAACTGCGAATACAAATAATTCTCTTTCAATACATGTCACAGTACGATATGAAAAGCGTTAAATAAATTATGGTAAATTGAACGAAGGAAGTGTAGAATTTTTTACACGATTGTACGCGTAACAGCGATTATTATACCCACCTTGTAGTCCTCCAACTTTCCAGACTGAATTTCATTCTTCTTGTTCTTGTTGTTAATACGATTTCGCGTTACCTTGAATCTATTCACACTAGCAGAGACTTCCTGATCGTTTGAGGACGATGAAACAGCGGTTGCAGGCCTACGAAATCTCTTCCTTGTACCTGTTCCCAATTCATTTTCCAATTAACATACGTAAATCGACTTTTTCGCTCCTCTAATGTGAAAAATAAAAATGGCAGAAAGAAGCGACGAATGATTTGTCAAAAGTGACGAGAAATCATTTTTCTCATAAGAAAAAAGTCTCATAAAGGCTCATATCCGTTGTTTATAGAAATAAGTTTTCGTATCGCTACAACTATTTCAAGCAAGAGAAAGGTCCACTGTTGATAAGGCTGAATAAAATTTATACTCATCGTTATGTTATTATCTCGATTTTTTGTTTAAACTAAATTTTAGAAAAATCGTATTTTATCTAAATACACTCGAACGTCTTTCCATCGCGTGAATTTCTCGTGTTAGGTTGTTTATTAGTATTATTAGGTATAGAAATCAATTCTTTTCGTTTCTTTCGTTTTATTTAAAAAACAATGAAAACAGATCAGTCATCGAAATAATTTCCACAATTGTCAACGACCTTTCGCCATTTTTCTGGTAGCTTACGGACGCCATCGCGATAGAAACTCGGTGGCTTCGAATCAATTATGCGAATTCACTCGGAAAAAATTCATTTCTACGCCTAATAAATTTAGTATATTTCATGAAACACATATTGTGCATTCGTATGAGTAATTTTTGTGTAACTGACTATTCTGACACGTTCAAGGGAATTCTTAGAGAAGATCACTTGATATCTACCGGAAGTTATCGCGCTAATTCGCCTTCCATGTTTCGTTTCACCCAAAAATTTCATCGGAACGATCGACAATTTACCGTTAACGATTCGTCAGATTCAATTTTCTTCCACTTTATCTGGATAACCCGCGTGATATCTATCGAAAGTTGTCCATGTGTCTCTTCGTCGAAAAATTTTATTCCAACGATCGACAATTTACCGTTAACGATTCGTCAGATTCAATTTTCCTCCACTTTATCTCGATAATCCTTAGAATACGGCGATTCCCTTGCTAAACGATTACCTTCTGCATTGTCGAGGGCTGCGAAGAGTACGATCAAGCAGACGAGCAACAGCCAATAGGTCGTCCTGCTAGCCACCACCTGAAAAGAAAGTAAATCTGTTACCGATCCGTGGAATCTGTTGTTGCTATTACGTTCGATTTAAACATTGAAATATTCTACTCAATTTCGAACACTACGAACTGATTCAATTCGCTTTGCGAAGGCGATTTTCTTCGTTGTGCTTGTTCAGGTCGATAAACTAACAAAAATGCGGTCACCGCAAAGGAAACGTTCAGATTTATGAGTATGTACGTTGCGTGCTGCTCAAAGAATCAGTTCGTTTGACTTTATCGTTATCTTTCTCTTTCTCTTTTGTAACAAAGTTCAATACAACGATGCTAACATCCTGGTTTAATTAGTCTAACGTGGCACTTCGTTGAGTTCGTCTCAAGAAACGGCGTAATATCGAGAATCGAAAAATATAGCGTTCGATTTGAAAAAAATTAACTTCAATTTCATATCTTTCCTCTGCAGAAAAATTATTTATACCAACAAACTTTCGTAAGAATATTTCTTTTTTTATAATTTCCATTCCTCGAGAGATATTTCACTGTTTCCAGTTGAACGAAACTGCAGATTTGTCGTGAAATTGTTAAATATTATTTTCAAAAATTAAATATCAAATTCTACTGTACGTATTCTGATTTAAAGATATTGCAACACATGGTCTACAAAATATCCTAGGAGTATGTACTATGTCTAATTAAAATCTTACATACACGCACATGTAAAGGGAATCGGAATTGTTTCGAGATAAGAGAAGTTAGTGGCCTACTAAAAATCTAATTACACTCTCGAGAGAAACGATTTTTTTTCATAATATTTTCACTCTATTGTTATCTACATAAATGACGGTAAACCAAGCCATAGGCTTTATTATGTTCACGATTGTTCCACGTTATATTTTCTTACCTGGTTCATTATTCGCTTTGCTTAGCTAATTAACGCGATGTTCCCAGATTAAGAAACAGAACCACGGACGGATGCTTTCGAAAGGAGATAAGCGACCGTGGGCTTTGTTACATTTGCATACAAGCGTTTTTCATTCTTTCCCATTTTCCTTTTATCTCTTATGGAACAATCGGTGTTTGTCCATTTCTCGTATAGAAAGCTTTCGGAGTTAGCAGAAATTCACAGAAAATTACAAATATTACTCTTTAATAATCATCGAGAGAGGAAACCTGCAGATAATTTCAATAAATGCGTGTATTTTTATCCTTAAAAAGTTTCAGAAATTTAATATAAATTTCTGTGTATCGAAAGATAAAAATTTACCGTCCTTTGAATGTTTCTTGAAAAGTCTCTAATTAGAAAAAATTAGAGTCTAAATTGAAGTCTAAAAATTAATATGTACCTTTTATATTTTACCTTTTAACAGTCTGATGCAGTTAAATTGATAATTTTAAACGTTACATTGATTGTTGAGCATCGATATTTCCCCACCCTTAGATCCCACTTTTGGGCGGGGCATCCCCACTACTTTCATACAGCTTCCCCCACCACTGGATCGCTGCTCAAGTAGGCGTGGCCTACTGCTCGAATATCGCTTTGTACTCGAATCTATCGTACTTCACGTGGAGCAAGAAATTTCTAGATTGGTACACTGTCGAGCAATACTGATAAATATATGTATACTGGTATAAATCGTTCCATGTCAAATCGTACGAGAATTGTGGTTGTAGACATTTGATTTCACACTCGTATTCTTTGTCGGTTACTATACATTACTTGAATCCCTTCACGTGAAACTTATATCATAAATTGTTTAACTCTATAAACTAAGAATCATATGAATATTTAGTTTTTTTTTTTTTCATTTTATGCAAGCATTTTACTTTTTTTTATTAACGAAATTTTCTTTTCGAAATTTCTGGCTACAAGTTCAATCTGTGTGTGTACCACAATTTTTCATGTTTACTGACATAATTCCCACGATGCGAAATGTCTCGTATACGTATAAACAAATTTTAAACGTATCGATATATGTTTCTTTTTTTTTCTCGAGTAAACTAGTGATTTAATTAGCGAAATCAAAGGAGAAAGAAATCAGTTCCTCGTGTCGCAGTTCACTGACCAACCAAGATCGACCATCCGTGAAAATTTCACCAACGATCGGTGTTCCAGATTTTCGAAAGCCGAGAACCAATGACGTATCGTTAGCTGTCACAAGGCAACATTTCATCGTCGATTCCCCACGATCAGAGAAATCGATTCTCAAGATCGCCTATTAAGGGGAGAACGTAATTATTCCGCCGATTATATAGTCAGTCGATATCGACCACGATACACACGTCGTTCACCTTTTTTTCTTTTGTCTTTCCCATCGCCAATTTCTGCTTCGTTCCTTTTTTCCCTCGACATAAAGAGCGTGATTTTTTTATTTTTTTATTCTGTTACTTTCTGTCATGTGGAACTATATTGTTTACTGTTTTTCCAAGGAATATTAGAAAACGATCATTTCTTATCTTCTTCGTTTCATTACCATCATCTCCATAGAAGAATTAAATAACGTTTAAAAGATATTGGAAAATTTCCACGTTGCGCAATTATCGATATATTCCTTTTCAACAGGTACTTATTCATTTCCATCTTAACATTGGTTAATCTCAGTGATTGATCGAAGCGAGGTTTACTACGAATTTAACGACTGGAAATCGCCAATCTTGTGCGATACGGTGATCGTATCGTGGTGGTTCTATTATGATTGGTAGTTTATTGCTTAGCTTGTTTTATGATTGAATTGCAATTTTAAATCCAAGCTATAATAAACCACCATCGATACGGTGCCATTTAATGGAAAATAGATTAGACTTTACTCGATTTAATTTATCATGGTTTCTACAAGGTGTGCATATAGCCCAAATTCACTTACGAATTTTCCAAAATTTCATCTATTATTATAGCTCGTTTCTTATTTTCTTCATTTTCTATTCAAACATTCTACGCTATTTTTATTCAGCGACAAGAGAAGAGTTTGGTAATAAGAGTCGAAAGGAGAAGCAATCCATCAACGGGTTAAGATTGCAATCGTACAAACAGAATTTCACTGTAACGTATACAGAAGTGTGTCATATTTCTTGACACGATACTGCTCGATCGTGACCGAGCACGAGTGAAACGACACGGAAATAAAGCGGAGCTGGCTGAGCGGTGCAGCAGCGAATTCTAATGCACACAGAGGGAAAGGGAACGAGAAACGCGTAAAAAGTGATTTTTCTCTTCGATCATTTCATTTGTTGGTGCGTGAAAAATCGTGGCAGTGGTGTAACTTGGTGTTGCCGTGCCTCGATCCCCACGAACCGCGCGAGGGGAGAAACGTTTTCTCGTCGTTGTCGGGAAGAAAAGTAGCATAAAGTACCGTGAGAGACCGCGTTTAGCTTTCTTCTTCTTCACCGTGGCCCGCATTCTCCGTTGTGTTTACCCTTTTCACCTCCTTTCTTGCTCCCGTTTCATCTCATTTTACTCCGTGAAAACACCGCGAACGATGATCCCTGTACGAGGCTATTATACGACGAGATGAATAGCGTATAGAGCAGATTTCAAGGTCATTTCAAGTGGCGACACTTATGTGGGACACCCTGTATATACAGCGGACGTAAAAATTAAATCGCAGAAATCTG
>NW_017100509.1:4344011-4369635 GCF_001263275.1 Habropoda laboriosa | reverse complement strand
GGTAATAATGAAAAAGAAAATTACACATTTTCATTTTTATTTTTAAGAAGAACGGGGAAAAAAACAGGTGCATGGTTTTAAATCGAATTTTAAAACCGGGCATTTTAAGGCTAATATGTGTTTTATATTTCTTATATATTTGGAATGTTGAGTAAAAATAAAATATGTGTAAGAAAATCCGTTTTTTCACGGCTTATACGGTGGGAGAGACGCGCCCCTCTGGGTTCTTCCCCGGCTAGCCTCGCGCGGGAAGCGTCCAATGATCGATCAGGAGGACGCGTCCTCACTCTTTACAAGACCACCGGAAGTGAATTTTACTTAGTCCACGTGGACCATAGTCTTGTAGAAAATGCATATATTTATAAGAATGTAGAAGAGATTGAGTAATTTTGCGCTCTATCCTATCTTCGACTCCGGGGATTTCCGACATTTGTATGCTAGAAGTTAGAAATTTTTGGCTTACGACGAAGAAAGAAATTCCGTTCTAAAGCTCGCATTATTTATTTTATAATAGGAAATTCTATTATTATTTTGTTTTATTGAAAGAGATATTGATAATGAAATGTAACTTTTGGCTTTTTTTCCATTTCAAATTCAACCTTTGCTAGAAATAAAAATAAGCGGAGATAGAGTTGTAAATTTTAATTAATACACGTTACGATAATTACTAGAAGTGCCATGTAACGATTTACTCAATCTGAAACGTGTACAACATTTAATTGCGCAACTCTCTTCGTTTCTCTCATTTGACCTTAAAACAAGTTCACCCATTTTCTCTTCACAATAGTTGACCGTAGGCATTTCCTTTCTTTGTTTCCACCTTTTTTAATCTACCACGTACATACGTATGCTAAAAAGTTTTCTGCACTGTTTTATGTATCGCCCGTTTCTTCGCTTTTCAGCGAAACAAACATTCGAAATTTTCACTGAAACTGTAATTACCTAATATCACATGTATATATTTTTTAATTTAACATATGCAAATTCACGAATGGAACGTTTCATATTTTTGGAATTAATAATTAATAGAATACTCTGCTTTCTCTATCGAATTTATCGAATTGTTTGTTGTAAAATTAAAATTGAAAAACTAAGTCGCGGACGATTACTCTTATCGTTCGATGGTATTGTAGATACCTTTCAGCTAACAATAAGTAAGCGTAATTCTTCAAAGTTGCCGCGGGCCAATTAGCCGGCCGCTTCCGGTCTCGCTCCTTCCTACTTTCACCGAAATTTGAATTTCGAGCACGATTGAAATTTCATATACATACACCAGACGTTTCAGACGAGCCACTGAATTTTATTAACTGGCGTAATTAACGTTTAACCTGGAATCGGGTGAAAGCCAAAGCCCAGATCTTCTGTTCTATTATTCTTCCACTTTGTAGCTCGGCGTAGATCATACTCGACAGTTTCAGCTCGTTCGTATAATAGGTTTCAACCAAGAAGAAATTCTTTCACGTTGATTTATGTAAAATGCTAGAACCTGTATGCTTTTTCTTTTCGATCCTTTTTCCCTTTCGTTTTTGCCGTTGTTACTTCTCCTATGGGCTCTTGTCAGTTCCATTTCCTGATTCTCAATTAATCGTAACACAAGGAACAAGCTGAATTCCTTTCCTCGAGCATGTATCGCGCTCGCTATCTAATTTCAAACCGTTGTGTATAGCGTTTGATAAAACGCGAGCGTTCATTTTTTTTTTTTTTCTTTTTCACTTCTATACGATTCCACGAACTTCTTTCGCGGCGCGTTCCTTTTTTCATTCACTTTCACTTTCCCCAATAAGAAGTAACAGGGAACACCGTGGATTCTTCTTTTTTCGGGAAAAAAGTACCTTAGAAGAAATTCTGACTTTTTTCGAATTTTCAGTTAAGCATCTTAACCCTGGAGCGGTCTTCGGGTCTTTTTTGACCCACCGTCTCAAGTTTACGTTCCTTAACATTATTTTAAACGTTTATTGTCTAGGTTCATTTGTCGCGTTGGAAAGAAAAATTATTACACATAAGGTCCTTTTTCACCCAAAAGTCTTAAGCGTACAGTCAAAACGAAGGATGCAGTAGGGTTAAGCGACTAACGCAGCGGCTGATAGGAAATTGTTCAATACACAGAGCTTTTTGCTGTGGACTAAATTCGTTCAACTTTGTGTAATACAGGATTCGGCAAAAAGATCTGATTTCTTCTTTGAATATATTAATAATATGCAAGTGAAGCATGTGTTCCTAGATTAATCCAGAAACGGAGTCGAATTCTTATTCCAAAGAACTTGCAGTGTAAACTGATAACTGTACTGCAAATTTTTATGCATTTATAGGAAATTAAAAAATTCAAAATGGCACAGAATGCAGTAATATGAAAAAATACCGAAAATATCAAAATTATAGTGCTTTTAACAATACCTAATAGCTGTAATAATTTTCTGACCAAGTTCTACTTGTTTACTATATTCTCAAAATTATAAATTTGCATAAAAATCACTGTCTACTGATAACTGACCACACGTGACACGAAAACGCGGTAAAAGAGTTAAAATCACGTGAAATTAATGATAACAAATAAATAATAAATATTAATAATAAACTGCAAGTTACGGTGAAAACATGACAAAAGAAGAAATTGCAATTCAACGCTAACTTCAGCTTCGATTTAAATCTGACTTCCTGCTTGATTCCGTCTCGTTCAATTCAGTATAAATAGTTGCCGCGTATATTCATTGCCGTTGATGTTTCGACGGGCACAATTTTCAAAAAAAAAGAAAAAAAAAAAAGAAGAAGTTCAATCTGCACGCGGTTCGTCTCTCTTACGTGTGGAACGATAAAGAAGGCACTGACCGACTTTCGTGGCCTCGCTTCAATGCGAACATTTACAAAGAAAAAGTATGCGCAAGCAACGCAAAATCACGCGCGAATTTCTCAATTTTTCGCTCTTCAGGTCTTTACACTTACTAATTGCGGTACGTTCACGCAAAGTGTATGCTTTATTAAGGAAAAAGGAAGGAATTTGAGAATTCGGTTTGTACGAAACGTGATACAACCGGTGAATTTAACGTGACATAATAATTGACGATACGCGGCTGGTTTGCTTTCCCAACTTTTCTTACGGTTCGAAAGTATTATGGAATCTTTTACGAGCGAGGAGAAAAATTTCCGTGTCAGATGATCAGTTTTCTCTTAGTTCTTAATCACCGAGAAACCTAACGAGTGGAGTACGTAAATTCAGAAGAAACTATATTTACTAAGAGTTATTGTACCTGTTCGTTACATCTTTTATGCCAGTGTCAAAAATTTTAACGTCCAGCCACAACACGAAGGATTAAAGTGATCGATTTCTCTCTGATCTTCTATTTAGTATAAGTACACTTCCGTCCATGAGTATTAGGATACTTGGAATTTTGATATTAGGTCATTTCATAAGTTCGTGTCGAATATTATAATTTACTTTTTTTAATTTAAATTTCATTGATCATTCCACAATTTTTTCTATTTTTTTGGTCGCTATAGAATTTCCTTCGATCTTCGTTAAAATATTTTTCTCTTTCTTCACGAACTTATTTAATGACATAATACGTAACTTTTCCCTTTGACTGTACACCATTCGTCTCAGAATCAAATTTAAATTTTGATTCCTCTATCACTACTTATACATATAGAGAACAATTTTTGTAATTTTACCCTTTGACTGTATACCATTCGTCTCCGAATCAAATTTAAATTTTGATTCCTCTATCACTACTTATACATATGGAGAATAATTTTTGTAATTTTACCCTTTGACTGTATACCATTCGTCTCCGAATCAAATTTAAATTTTGATTCCTCTATCACTACTTATACATATAGAGAACAATTTTTGTAATTTTACCCTTTGACTATATACCATTCGTCTCCGAATCAAATTTAAATTTTGATTCCTCTATCACTACTTATACATATGGAGAACAATTTTTGTAATTTGACCCCTTTGACGGCACACCATTCATACGCTCCATCGCAGAAAATGTAGTTCGCTTTGGGAGTAATTTTAGGGGTACACCGAATTTATCTTCAAATAAAGAGTCAAATACCTTTTGGTTTTTGCCGCTATCTCGATTAGAAACAAATACACGCCAGTTTGAATTTTTCCTACATTTCGCTACGAACTTTCCGAACCATCCAATATATGGAGAATTTTCAAAGCGTTTGAGTAGCTTGAATTTACAGCAAGTAGTACACTACTTCCACATAAAAAGATCCTTTCTACTAGGAGATACACGTATATGTAACGTACAAACCGAATTACTCGCAGAACTTACATAAGGTGCGAGTTATCGGGTTCGTTGTCAACCGAAACAAGTGTTTTTCAACCTGAAAACTTCTAGACTAAGAAGTAAAAACTGGCGGTGGATAGTGAACGAGATCCTTTCTGCTCGTTTGGTTCATACGTCGCGATTGTGTCGAGTATTTCTTCTCGCCGAAGCTATACGCCACTTATCGATTCGTGTCGTTTTCAGGCTACGCACGTTTGCAAACCGTTTTCTCCCGACTTCCGCCGGAGGGGCCCGCTCGGCCGCCGCTTATGAAACTTTCAACAGTTTCCTGCAGCCACGGGAAATCTATTGAATTTCTTCGATTTCCTTTTCATGCTGATATTCCCCCTTTATTTGCACGCCGCTTTTTATTTGCGTACATTTTATCGATATTTCGTTGTTTCGGGGGACGTTTGGGCCTCCGATTTCACGAGATTGGCGAGATGAAAGTTGTTCAAATTATGAAAGAAAATTCTTTCTATACTTTATGTGAGATTTAGAATTTTAATATCTGTTCCTTAGATTTCTATTTGCGTATCGAGAGAAGTTTAAGGAACGAAGTTTAATTCGACGAAATTGTCAAATGAAAGTTACTATAATTGTGAAAGAAAAATTTTTGCATATTCCGTGTAAGATTTCGAATTTTAGTATCCGTTACTTACAATTAGACATGATACGTTGTTCGAGCAGTTTGAATTTTAGAACGTAGAAGTGTTAAGTTGTTGCATCAATTCTCTTTACCGTTACTTTGTAGCCTGGCTTATTGTTACGAGCAACTCTTGATATGAGTGCGTAATTTTATAAGTGGATAAATACACCTTCATTAGTCGATGGTTAACCAGGTATTAGGAAAATAATCGTGTAAGCCTTTAATAAGGATCGATTATGCAATCTACGCAAGTACAGCATTCTTTCCGGCTTTCAAGTTGATCATACCGAAGTAGCTGTTAGAGAAAGAGGTTCGAAAAACCTTTTATCTATAACTGTTATTTGCTGCTGATGATTTGCATGATTTTACAGTGGACACGTTAATATTTTCGTGTAAAAATATACACGTATTATCATGAATTTGCATCGTATTCAAATATTTTGAGTCATTTTATAAAGAATTTGCATCCTTCGTAAGTTGCAAGTTTATGATTTGCACTTTCAATTTAAGAAGTTGTAAAAAAAATTGCCGAAAAACAGCGATATCGTAGAAACACACCGGGGAACAGTAAAAGAAAAGTGAATAAAAATATCGATAAATATAAAAGATATTATTTTAATTATGAATCTTCTTTATTTTTTTATACGCGAGGAAGGCACGTCGCTATGCAATCAATCAAACAAAACATCGGCAAGACGCAGAGAAAAAAAAGAACGTATCTGTGTCACCCATACTAAACAGATGGTTACTATGTTATTTCTATATATATATTTATATTAATCTGTCTCAGTATGTTGATTATTTTTGCCGTTACTATTACACAGACACATACTCATTTCTCCTTATAATCCAACAATAATACAAAAAATTCTACTGTACATAGTATTTTAATACGAAGAAAGTTTAAATAGTAAAAGCATTTTAGCATTTTGTATCATTTTAGTTTCGAATTTATCATTGTTTCAATAAAAATTTGATATTTAAATTAAGTTTCTGGGGTTGTTTAATTTTTTGTCGTAAAGGACGTAACTGGACAAGTGTTTTTTCCTTGAAACCGCGTTTGATATGCAGAGACCAACGAGTATGAACAAATTTTATGTCACGTTTGTAAAATGTGGTTTATTTTATTATTACAGAATTCCGATGTTAATTTGTAACTCATTCGAAAAGCTATGACTACACGTTTTGACACGCTCAGTGTATCAGGCTGCATAAAATTAACGATTGATCAGAAACGTATCTGCAATTCTCCCCTTTGTGTTTCCAAAGAAATAAGGTCGATGGATTTGCAAATAGGAATAACGTAATAGTATGATTGTGGACCGTTCTGAGAACGTTTATTCCACGTAAGATTCGTTTCTAATATACGTTTATGCGTTTGACAATCGCTTTGATTACTCGTTGCATTCTTGTGACATAAATCACCGCTCCATTCTACCGTCTCAGTTGCACCAAGCAATTTTCATAAGAACATCTCTACCCTTTTAGTGTTTCATTTAACGATAACTTTAAAAAACAAAGTCTTCACAATTTCTCTCTTACAAAATAGAAATTACGATATTAGAACAAAATTGTTTATTCTATTGGGTTTATTTTTACAAACATCTCTACCTTTCAATTTCTTATTTAACGATAACTTTAGAAACCAAAGTCTTCACAGTTTCTGTCTTAGAAGTCCAAATTACGATGTAACAAAAAATTGTGAAATTTTGGGTTTACTTTTTAGCAAAAAAATGGTATCGTAAGGGAAACACTTTCTCAGAGTCACTACGCGTAATGATAATCGTAAAAAGCGAAGTATCACAGTGACACAAGTCCCGTGGGAAACGCGACAGATTCGAATTTCCTTGGCTGGTCGGATCCGTGCTGGAAATATTAAAGTTCGCACGAGATCGTAAGGACATTGTAACGCGTAAGTACGCTTTAGAAAACGTTAACCAGGCGCACAATGCACACCTCGTCTGTACAGTATTTATCACGCCGGTGGACGAGTGAATGTTGCACGGGATAGGGTGGACTCCGCATGCTTCGATAGAAATTCGACCGGATTCCAACTGCTTTCTACCGAATTTTTTCTCAGCCACTTCTGCACCCAATGTTCCGCGTGCGAGCGGATAACTGAATGCGCGAGTTACCTCGTGTCTACTAGCTAAAGCTTTGAGATGGATGAAAATTTCACGGTAGGATTGCGAAACTGTGCGAAAAGAGGATATTACGGTGAGATGGAAACTTTGGTCCTTTTGTGTGATTGGAATTTAAAGATGACATTCTAGGAATTTTTCAGGGAAAAGTCTTCTTTCATAATTAGCATTAGGTTGGCTGCATATGAAACGTTTTTTTGGAACGATAAAAGCTGAAAATTTCGCGATAGGATCAGAAACAGGGCGAAAAGAGAATGTTACAGTGAGACGGATTAGAATTTAAAGATGAAATTCTAGGAATTCTGGTGGAAATTTTTGTTTTTTACGATTAGCATTAGGTTGCTGCATGTGAGACCTTTTTTTTTCAAATGAAAATAGCTGAAAATTTCACGATAGGATTACAAAACAGCACATAAAAAGAACATTACAGCGAGATGGGAACTTTGGTCCTCTTAACCCTAGCGCGTTCTTTCGTTCGACTGTACACTTGAGGTTTTTGGGTCTTTTTTGACCCAAAGGTCTTAGGTGCAACAATTTTCGTTACCAGCACGCCATATGAACTTAGGTAATGAACTTTCGATGGAATGTTAAGGGAACATAAATTTGATAACAGCAAAAGTAATTAAAAAGATAAGAAGGCGATGGGTCAAAAAAGACCCGAAGACCGCACTAGGGTTAAGTAATTGCAATTTAAAGATGAAATTCTAGGAATTCTGATGGAATTTTTTTTTTTTTTATAATTAGCATCAGGTTGCTGCATACGAAACGTCGTTTTTTGAAATGAAAATTCAGATACTTTGTGTTTCTTCAAAAAATAATTTCCAACTTTTGCGAACGATTAACTAATCGTGTTCACTGTCTATTTTCCAAAGTTCAGTATAAATCGACAAATTCCCAAGCCACGGTGATCACACTTCTAAACCACTCTTGTAAAACAAAACACACTTCTAAACTACCTTGCACAATATTAAGTAGGCGTGTGAGAGACGCGCAAAAACTGGTCACGTTAAAGAAGAGTACGCGTCCTAACGTCTGCATTTGCAGCAACTGCCTGATTACGCTTTGGGAGACGTTCCCGACAGAATAATGGTGAAACTCAGGTTTGTTCAGAACTGTGATTAAATTCTGACGCTACTAGCAAATGAAAATCACGTTAAGTTAACGCGAGTTCCGAGGCATGCTGAAATTCATCTCAGGCAATTAGGGGATTAGGAAGCCACTGTAAGGTCAGATCCTGACCCAATTTATTTTAATAATAATTTGTTATGTGCGCTAAAAAATAACTAGTCCAATTCTGCAATTGGATTCAGTAAAGAATTTTGCAGGAAGATCGTTGCTATGGTAAATTATTTAGACAGATCACAAATCTACTATAGTTCTCGACTAACGTCCGACTTTCCTTTATACGTACAATAGTAATTCATTCATTTTTGTTAGTTTCTCAGTCAGAAATCTCGTGTAAGTAATTTGTAAAAATTCTCGACTTTTAAAATGCGAGTAATCGAACAAGTGAATTATTTTCACCTGTGTAGTAGATCTATGGACCTCTCAGACTCAGGAAAGCACCTGGTCGAACAAAAATCAAGGTGCTCGATCATCGTGACCGCAACTTTGTTAACATTCCCTTCGTCTTTCGTATTTTTGTTATATACTTAATATACATATGTTTATATACTTAAATTTTTTTTCTTACTTATACCCATAGAAAATGCTGACAAAGTTCGATGGGAAAAAAATTGGGCAACTCTGTGCAACGTTTATGCAGATTTTTGTAGAAATTTTTGCTAGATCTTCTGCTAAATAATCACATTTTTAAGGGGAAATTTTGCACGGTAGCAATAAGACAGCAACGAAGCAGTTAAATCAAACGATGTTCGAAAACCTTCTTGCTACACCTATTCCGCCATGGCTAACATGAAACTTGTAAAGAATGTAGTGTCTTACGTGGATTGCATAATTGACCATTTTTGAAGGTTTGTACAGTTCTTTCCGAATGCCTGATCAACCGCAAACAAAAATCTTTGTCCACTTTCTTTTATATCTTATAGACATCGTTCAGATTTGAAAGTTTCGTGAAAAAACGAGAAAACTATTAACCAGTCGATATTATACCGAATCGCTAAGAACTGCCGTTTAACGGTAACGCTTGAATTGCAAATGCAAACTTTAGCGCAGTCCCACAAGTCGTGAATTATGAATTTCCTTCGGTTATCTTGGTCGTTTCATCACCAAGAAATAGATACTACTAAATCAGGATGTTTCGAATAGAGAAAACTTTGGAAAATTAGGCAGAATATTAGGAAATAGCGAAGTATTGTTTCATTTGTAATTTGTAGTAGGAAATTGATAATATTAAGCGAGTTAAAAATTGGCGTATCTTTTTTTTCGATTAAAATAAAAATTCTTGTGTTTTGTTATACATAACGTTGTTTTAATAATTGAGCAATACTATACTGTATCTGAAATAATATGCAACTTTCTCTAAGGTTTCACTTGTGCCATTTAAAAGCATATTAAACGGAGCTTTTATAGAGTTCTTTGTTGAAAGTGGACACGTCTTGTTTTCGTTTTTAATTACAACGTTATGAATTCTGGAAACTCAGAAATGTATAAAAATTAAATTCGAGATATATAGTATTATCCTTTTGGATCAGTTCCGTTAATAATAAGCATGATAAACAATAATCTATGAAACAGAAATTACATTGTCGTATTGAAAATGCGGATCTGTTTGAGAAAAACCCTCTTTCATCTTCAAACGTCGCAATTTAAACAGTATAAGACAGTGTTTTCGTTTAAGTAGTCAGTGAAATTATAATTGAAAAATAATAAATAATAATCTGTGAAACAGAAGTTACGTTATTCTATAAAAAATGCGGATCTATTTGAGAGAAACTCTCGTTTATCATCTGACGTCACAATGAAAACAGTATAAGGCAGTATTTTCGCTTAATTGGCCAGTGAAATTAAAAGATAAACAAACTATGGAACAGAAATTACATTATTCTATAAAAAAATGCGAATCTATTTGAGAAAAACTCTTTCATCTTCCAACGTCACAATGAAAACACTGTAAAGCAATGTTTTCGCTTAATTGGCGAGTGAAATTACAAGTGGTGTATTTAAAAGAAGCCAGAGTGTGTGAGTGAATGGTTTGACCTGTCGCGAACCAAGCTCCCGGTGGTTTCACCGATTGATGTCACTGGATGTAGAAACAACTTTTCTCTTTTTCTTTACCGTTACGCGACTAGTCACGATTAGCGATTGCCAGGGACGTTCTTTAATAATTCAGCACAATACGTTGCATCCGAGGATGGCCAAGCGAACGCTTCGCCATATTCGATTACAAAGGAAACCTTCCTCCGTGATGCAACGGCCACGAAAATGGTGCTTCGACTCTTTGTTTTACTCCGCGATGAACCATCACTTTATCCGGAACATTTGCAATTATTCACAATACACTTTGACATTTCTCGAGGAGAGAAAATAGTAGATATTTGTGATCTACGGTGAATAAAGTAGAAAAGAAAAAAATGACTGTTTGTTTCTTCTTTATCTTCTGCGAAGAATGCTTGGAATGCTGATAATTCCAGTGTTACGTGTTAGTTTTACGAATATTGACAGGATTTGTTAAGAAAACACTGCTTAATAGAGCTCTGCCTTTATAAATCACATTTGCAATTTGATAATACATCGAGGAGCACATCCTTTAGGAAACGTGGCAACGCGTTGACTAAGAAGTTACAGTACGCTGCACCTGGTAACAATTGATTCTTAAACCGTGTTCGTTGAACAAAAGAAGCGAACAATTTTTATTGCCAAAACAGAAAATCGCTTCTGTCTCCGACAGTATCGATTTTTCACTGATGTTCACTAAACGCTTTTTCATTAGTTTAACGAGTTTTGTACGCTCTCAGAAGAGCTCCCTTTGCAGCTTCAATATGAGCTCCAAAAATTTTCACAAAACGTCACCGAATAACTTCTTCGATAATTAGAATACGAAATGAAGAGAAATTGTCCAAAGTGTAAAAAGAATGGTATTTTAAAGAAATTTACGTGTCCACTAATTTTATATACTCAGCCCTTACCAACAAACGATATAAAGCTTTTCTTTAAATAATTCGATTTTTCTTGAAATTATCTCCAAGAAGGAAAAAAAATAAAAGGATCGTTTTCATTCTTTTTGTATCATTATTTTATCAAATCTTTCTTAAACTATATGCTAATTTGTTGCTTGAAAATTCTACACTTCAGCGTCGCACCAAAAAAATTACTAAACAACTATTGAGAAGGGAACTGTAATTTAAACAATACCGACATCTAGTACAGTTAGGCAAAAGCAATATTTTGGAACAGGTCTCCTCGACATTTCGTCACGTTAGTCGTATACGAGAAGTCGTACAGGAAGGACGGTAACCTAAACAGCCAGCAGCCACGTATAGGTAAACTTAGTTCAAGTATAACAATTTTGCATTATAATTCCTAGCATAGTTGTAGAATTGTATAATTAAAGTATACTTATAGAAAATACCCTGCGCGTAATTATCCTTAACAAATACAAAGAGAATTTAAAATAGGAAATTCTTCTGTACACGTTCGTAATTAGGGGATTTCAGCTTTAAACAAAGGGATTCACTCGTTGAACATTATAACCGAACTTTTGCGTTACTTCATTCTACAATAAAACCTCCGTGTGAAAAAAGGATAAAGCGAAAAAAAAAAATGGGAAAGAAACGAAACATTGGCAATTAGATTCTTTCTAACAAGGATGCCGTGCCAGTTTCCTTCTTTCCATTTCGTAGGTTTCGTGAATCAAGATAGAGGAGTTCACTCAGCCGATCGACGTTTTCACCATCGACCAACGATTAATATCGTGACTTAGTCTGCACGTTTTTGCACTTCGAATTAACCCTTTCACAGTGTAACGATTTGAAAAAAAAAAAAAAAATTTGTACTTTTATCAATATAAATCACTCACCTTCGCAATAACAAGGCAACGAGATATTTACCGATCCAAACGAAGAAGAGTCAGACTTGCAGAAAAGTCTGCCTTTTCTATTCGTGCTTCCAAGATTAGTACAGTGATATTTTGAAATTAAACTTCGAGCCGTTTCCTTTTTGCATGTAACGTACAATGTACAGTGCTCGCCTAAATAATTGCAATACCACAAATATGAAATCGCATTAATCTGAAATTTGCATATGTTGTTTGGGGTGTTCAAAGGGAAAAATGATTAAAATTGCAAATGGTACAAACTTTTTAATAATGTGAAATTTTTAAAATTATTATACAAACTTTTTGATCGTTCAAATTAATTAAAATTTGGTTAAAAGAGGTCTTGTTTACCAAAAAAATGTCACTTTTTCCTCAGAGCAGCCGAAAAAGAAAATACGTAATTTTCAGATACGTGCAAACCTAATTTCTAGGTGTCGCAATTTCATTTGGCAAGCGGTGTATTTCGTATTCCTGTTTTCTCGTGAAATTTTCAGCTTCGTGAGAAACATTTTGCATTTCTTGTACAATCTGTCTCGTACTGAGCTGTGGATTGTTTTCCAACGTGTCTAAGTATCAGCAGGAGCAATAACAACGAGGAAATAAAAGAGGGCACCTTTGCTATGGACGTGTAGAGTCCCGGCTTGCCGGCCGGAGGTCTCGCGGATTCGATTCCCGTTTGGTCCTTCAAAACTTTCTTGGGCTCCTACAGAAATATGAAAAATATCCCAGTATATTGCAGTTTTCATGATTCACGCGAGCAGCTGGAATATTTGTGAAGAAAAATCTCGTCGATAGGGACAGTAGATTATCAATATCAACTTCAGAAGGATAATTAAATTCATTTTGCAAATCAACTAATTGGCTCTTCCTTCAAGTTCTGAAGAATCTCCAGAAAAAGGGAGATTTCATCTCTTATCGATTCACTGGCTTGATTTTCTAATTTATTTTGTATTTTTTAAAAACCACCGAATTTTTCGAAATCAACGAAATCACGAGTTAGAGAGGAAATATATTTACTGCTATTATAGTTTCATATTAATTTTAAAGGTCAACAAGATGTGCAGGAAGATACTTTAGACAAAGGAGATGAAATACAGAGACGAAAACTATCTACTCTATCGAAAATAATGAAAGTTTTGACATAACGTCCTAGGGTTATCTGACAAACTCTGTCAGATTGAACAATTCTGTAAAGTCTTGCTCCGGTGTTTCGTAGATTACAATGTAAAAGTGTTAAATGTCGTGTAGCATCGACGTTACGTCTGCCTTCGAAGCATCCTTTCCTCCATTTTAAAAGGTTCTTACCCCTTAGGAAATTAGATTTATGACAGCGTGTGATAAATGTCAACGAAAGAGAATCACTTTGGAATGGCGCGTCAAAGATGGAAATTAATAGGATGGAAGATCGATGGAAGTTAACGTTCGTGTCCTTGGAGCGATCGTACTAAATCGTTCCTGTCTACACAGTCGAACGAAAGTAATTGTCTTGACTTTAAGGGGCGAATCTACACTCCTGGATCTCGATGGACGTTTGTAAAAAAAGAAATTACAAAATTGTTTATAACAGTGAAACTTAATCTTACATTTTTGCATAATTTTGATGTCGATCAATTTTTGACGATTTGATCGTGTAGAGATATAATTGGCTTAATACTGAAAGAAGAGAAAAAAAGTTTGAAAAGAGCTACATTTCACAAATAAGTAGTTTTCGAGATAAATATTGATAAATTTTTGAGGACGATTTTGTTGTATAGAATTATAAAATTTATAACTCTAACTGTATTTGTAATATAAATAGCATAAATTAGGCACTCGGTGTAATTGTCTCTACACAAACGATATTTAAAGGGACAGTAATGTCAAAAATTTTAAAGGGCACACAGGTGGTATTTTTTCCATGTTTCTATTTCTAAAAATTTATTTATTTAACGTCGCATCAGCTTATTTGCGTTACATTGTCTTTCATCCGTTCTTCTCCCACCTATCCAAATTGTAAATCTTCGATACTAGAATCGAAAAGAAGAAACGTTGTGAAATAGCTGCTACTGTTATTGATTTTTAAAACCCATTAACGTATGACGCACTTATACAAAGAACAACTGTTCTGATGTTAAATATAACGGGTCTATATTGTCACTCACCAATTGGATATTTACATAGGACGCTGTCGTTTTCACTTATGTCACGTAAAAGTCTTGCCTGTCCACCTGTTTCTATATTAGCCATCTGTTTCTACATGTCCACCGTCACTATTTACACTCTTCCGTAATCTGGTATTTTCTTTTTTTTTTTTTTTTTTTCGTGAATTTCAAATCGTGTAATTAGATTCCGTTGCACACTGCACCGATATAAGTAATACTAATCGCGCACGACACGCTGATGATTAGAACGAGTAGAATGATTATTCGCGCTGTTTGTGATATTGAAGTGAGTGACGCTATTATTTATTTTATTCGTACAGTAATTATACGTAAACGGCGAGACTAAAAAGTATTAAAATAAATATGTGAAAAATTGATGAAAATAAATCTGAAGTTTGTGATCACTTCGAGATGCTCTCTCAACACGTTTCTTAAAATGATTCTGATTTTATTCGATTTCTTTTTAAAAGTCTAGGGGGAATATGCTTAATTTCTCGTATATTGAAAAATGCTCTCCCTAAATTTTTTCGGAAACTGAGGATATCGCCGTTATATCTAATATCAGAACAGTCGACGGACGATTAATTCTTTTGAAAAATTGGAAAAGTACACAATACTGTCGCGAATTTTTTCCCATTAGGCATAGTGATTAGATGTTTGTCGGGCTTCTTCATTTTCTCTGCAAGTTACTTTGATCTCATTAAGCTCTCTGCCGAATCCTTCAATTGTGTTGGTTTATGAATGTCGATAACGATCCTGTTCCTTTTATTTTATCAATTGTTTCCATGATTTTATCATGGCATTGTACCTAAGTGAGTTTTATATTTTAGCGAAATAAAAAGTCAAGTAATCATTTAGGGAGGAAGATTGAATAGTAAACAAAGGATACATCTAAGTAATTTGAATATTGCGACGCGTTAAAGAGCATGATAATCGATTTTAATCGAGAACTCAAGAGTTAACCAAGAATTCGACGAATCGTCGAAGCTAATAAGCGAGAGAGAGCTAGTAAATCACTTAACCGATCACTTAATTAGTTATCAAACAGAGTACAGTGTATGAAATTTTAAACAAATATTTTTCACTTTTCACACTCTCTAATGTCACATACCTCGTCTTTTATCGAGCTTAAAAATATATTCGTAACGTCAAACTGTGTGTACATATTGAAAGTGGTCTAGAAAAGCAAATACAGGGCACTGCAAATGTTCTAACGATAAGAAGCCTAATTCGTATCAGTATAAAACTAAGGAGAGATACGAAACCTTATATCGTACGATCCATCTTTTAGCAGTCCACAAAACAGGGGCCGTCAATTTTTGTGGACGTAAAAACTGACTCTACAGCTTGAAAATTAACTAAATTAAGGATATGAAAAATTTCTATCCTGTTTTATATTTTTAATAGTAACTGTGAGGATAAATGAATGTTGGTAATAGGACTAAAATATGCAAAAGAAGGAGGTTTGGAAACATCCAATTAATCGCCAATAAATTGTGTCAATTTTTTACAGTCAGATTGATCCAAATTAGCGAAAATTAATTTTTTATTATAAACATAGCGACGAAGCTAATTTCAACGTTTATGTCTCATCGAGATAATTTAGGAATTCTTCGGTATCGAATTGATTTTATTTCTCGTCGATCTCCGTTATAAAAATAGTAAAACTATAAACAGGAAGTTTCATAACTTCATCTCGGTTTATAAACAATTCTCAAAATTAATATTATATAATATTAGTTACCGTGTAAATCGGTTCGGTGACATTTTAAGGAAAATTCAAATTTTATGCACGGATTGGGCAATGCGAACTTAATTACCAGAATAATCTCCATTATTTTCCGCAATTCTTCGTCGTCTTTCGACCAACTGCCGGATTCCATCGCGAAGAAATGTTGCGGTTTCGATTCGATTCGACCGTTTCAAAGTGCGTTTCGCGTGAAAGATGCTGCAGAGACTGGGATAAGTAAAAATCAGTCGCAGACGTGTCTAAAATCAATCTAGATTAAAAATTGCTCGTCACTCGAGTCAAAGTCTCCTTCGCCAAATTGTTAATACTATTTTTCACACGTTTTCTCCAAGAGCCTAAGAGCTTCGATAGCATTTTCCTTTAGCATAGGTGCAAACAGAAAATGCACCGTCTCATAAACTGCCATAGTGAACACAACGAATTTTTCAGGCTACGTTTGTCATTCGCCTAAGTCGCGAGAAATTACGCAAACACGGATGACATTTCTTTAAAACTGCCATAAAACGGGAAAATATCTGAATTTAAAATGGTTATTAGAAACGGGTAAATCTACAGGCGACGAATTAATTTGCAATAATATTGTCACAGATAAACGAAACCAAAACCTGTTGGGAAATTCAGAATCTTATGCAGTGAACAGCTTTAAAAAAAAAAAAAACGAAGAAATTTCATAAGAACGCTGTCTCTAATCTTATTAGCATTTATTTCCTTCGAAGGAAACATACAGCTGCATAGTTCCTCCTTATTTCAAAAAATATCGAAATTCGTCTTGCGAGCAATTTTTCACAAGACAAGATCAGTTCATTTATACCACTGAAATCGATAATTTTATACACGGTGATTTGTTCAATTTTTTGTGGTAGTTTGAATCTTCTTCTGAGCTTTGTCACCTAATCATTTTATCAGAGAAATCGCTAAATACCTGTATCGGTATATTTTCACTGCCTGTTTATATCAGATGACTTGAAATCCTCGATTTTTTGGATTCTGTTCTATTGCAATTTTAGTTGAAAATTTGAATCTTCTTCCAAGTCTTCAAATTGTCACCCAGTGAATTATTCAATTTCAATTGTAAGTTTGAATCTTCTTCCAAGCTTTCAAATTTACAAACCGCTCGTCGCCTAATCATCTTATCAGAGAAATCTTCAAATACCTATATCACTCTAATAAGCTCGTTAACTATAACATTTCCATCGCCTGTTTATATCAGATGACTTTCAATCCTCGATCTTTAGATCCTATTTCTATTTCAATTTTAGTTCTAAGATCGAATCTTCTTCCAAGCTTTCAAATTTACAAACTACTCATCGCCTAATCATGTCATCTATGTCAATTCTGTAAGCATTGGTGTAATTATTACACTTTCATCGGCTGTTTACATCAGATGACTTGCGATCCTCGATCTTTTTGTCAGATCCTATTCTATTTCTGGCGCTTCTTTCCTTTCGATCTCGTTTCGAATTTGCTCGATTATCACAGAGGCAGAATTGACCACGAGGTCGTCGTTCGACGAAAGTGAGAGGGCTCGGGTAACCCGGAAGGACAAAACGAGTTCTTGGTACTTGTTACAACGGAGGTCCCCGTGAACGCGTAGGCAGAGAACTGTCACTATTTCGCCGATTTACGAGACGCGGCCAGATATCAGCGAACGTTCCTCCTTCATTGACTTTTATTGCCGGTTTTTTAACCTTGACACGAACAATTCAGCGAAACCACTCTCTACGGAACCTTGGAAATTATTCCGGAATAAATAATTATCCCGTTGGCACGATGCTTCTCACTTGGGTTTATTTATTCCCGTACACACGCCTGCCTCGACTGAAATCCGCGAGAAAATCAACGTGGAGGATTCGCGACGATTTTTATGGGATCGTTTAAATGATAATTCCTGCAATATCTATCGAGCTTGAACGGTGTTTCTTTTTGTAGTTGAACGTTCTGATAATTGTAATTAAATTGCGGATCTTTTATTTAAAATTCTATGGAAATTCTTCGTTTCTAATTGTGGAATAATTTTTGCTGCTCAATAACGAACATTACCATTGAAGATCGATTATTTTATAAATATTGCAGTTATCCTTGCGACTTTTAGTTTAAAATTCTATGGAAATTCTTCACTATGGAATATTCACGATAAAAAATTTTGCCAAGATTATTACCCAGCGACAAACATAACCAAGCTAAAATTTTGTCGCTTAAGTATATAAATATTGCAATAATCCTTGGCGACTTTCAACGTAAAATTCTATCGAAATTCGTCGTTTTACACTATGGAATATTCACGATAAAAAATTTTGCCAAGATTATTACGCAATGACAAACACAACTAAGCTAAAATTTTGTTACTTAACTATATCAAAGATCGATTACGTTATTTCCCCACACGTCACCCCATTCACGCAAGTTCAAAACTCTTCGCAACTTCGATAAATTCCGACCATCCTCGTATACAGCCAACCTCCGACACTTTCTATAAATTTTCAAAGGCCAGCTAAATACATAACACGTCTAAAGAAAAAAAAATCGCTCTACCACAGTTTGGTCCAGTTATCGAGGCAGGAAGAAGAAAAAAAGAAAAAGGGAAACAACTCGATCTCGATGTCTGTTTTAATCCTTTCCGAATTGATCTCTTTTCAGACCGGTTCCATGGTGATCTTGCATGAATCCATGCATGATGTAATACCGTTCGAATGAAAAATAAAACTAGTTCGAAAATGGAGTCGACTCGAGCAGAAAAGGCAGCAGAAAGAAAAAAAAAAAAAAAAAGAAAAATAATTCCACACCGAGCGTGTGCGAAATGAAATTTTTCGAGAACCGTCTCGTATAAATCCCAGTCGAACTTTCCAATTGATACATCCCAACGAACAAATCGAAATTCTTCTCCCCCCTGCTAGATATCGATCAATTTCAAACTAAATTAATCCACAAGATACATGAACAAACTAAAAGAAGAAAACATTTTCAAAAATTTGCGATATTTCTGAAATATTCGTAAATTTGCAGTTCGAACCCTTTCACTCTCACTCTCGCTGAAATTTTTTTTACTTACCATGATTCGTCCAGTTTTTCCGGGCAACGCGTAACTCTCCGAACGTAGAAACTAGCACCAAGGAGTGACGTACGGTGTGCAGAAGGATCGGTAAAAACAAGTCGAAGGAGAAGAAGGGCGCTCGCCGCTTTGAGACGCGATTGTCAAATGCGGGGGCAAAACTGAAGTTCCGTCGAGGAGCGGAAGGGGAGGGAAAAAAATGAAGCGTAATCGATACGAGAATCAGTGATCGAGGATCCACCGCCACATGATCGAGGAACTGTCACTGACAACAGTCCAGAAAGCACTGACCGTAGTGAACGAGAGCCTGTCATTCTCTCCCTTCCCCCTCCCCCTCTTTCTCCATCTGTCTCTAGCCAACTCTCTCTCTCTCTCTCTCTCTCTCTCTCTCTCTCTCTTTCTCTTTCTCGGTGTCTTTCTCTTTTTAGAACCTGAGGAACGTAGGAGGAGCTCTCCTCCGTTTCCTCGAGGAACGAGTAGGAGCGAGACTGTTTCAGTATCGTTCACCCTCATTCACCGACCCATCCCCCTTTGCTTTTCGTTCGTTTTTACACGCGCGTCTTTTTGTTTTTTTTTTTTCGCCGGTAAACACAGAAGGAGGCAAAAGTCGCGCGAAAATTCTCGTAACAGCTGGACAGCAGGTATAGGACGATGTCAACATTGTCCTCGGACGCCGCGACGACAATTAAAGTTACCTTTCATTTTGTGTATAGTAAGTGACCAACGTGTGCTGTATGTATATTTCAGGTACTCGGGGAGTATATGCGGGTATGCTACCTTGCACACACGTGGTTCGTTTGAAAAAGTAGGGATTGAATGAAATTGTTAACATTTGTGAATTAAAGTCGCTTATCAACTTTCCTGCTTTCCATCGGTTTCTTTGGCCGTCGGAGGTTTATTTTTCCGTCGGTGCTTTGAACTTTGTGAGTGTTTGTTAGAGATTGGTAACGTTTGTGAGTTAAAGTCAGTTTTGGGCTATCTAGATTTCGATCGTTTTCTCGTCTTGTCTCCGGGTTTTTCATTGGTGATTCATCTTTGTGGATAGGTATTTTTGAATTGCTGTTCTTCTCGCATGACTGGAACTTTAATAATTACTGTCAAATTATGCCGCGAATAATTCACTGTTTTACACGAGAAATTGAAGGAACAGTACTGAGCAACGGTGAATAGACGAGGTGACATTGGAAAAGCTCTATGAAATGAAATAGAAAATTAATTTTGAAAAATTTTCATCTGCTATATTCGTCAGACTCGTTTCATTCTTTCGTATTAAATATTAAATATTAATTTCACTCTTAAATAGATCAAATATTTCCGAGCGAAATTAATTTTTTGAAATCTAGATATCCAAGATTTGGCAAAAATGGGACTAAAAGTGTCGTAATGTGGTAACAAAAATCCTTCGATTCAAATAAGTATATCTACTTTGACTAGAAAAGTTGTATTGCTAATCAAAAGTAAAAGTGGGTTTCCATCGATCACAGGAAACGGAAATTTCATTCGTTACGACCTGATACGACAAAACGTATTTCATGTTGCACTCTGTGGAACGTATTTAAACATATCTGATCACTTTTTCCATCCAGTTACAATTTACATTTCTCAAGTAGTACTTACATTCCACATACAAAAATACACATACACACGTAGCAATAAAATTGACAATATACCATTGTTAAGAGTATATTTTGTGCTACCTTTGTATACCGATTAATTGTTCTGACCACGTTTCATTTATACCAGACGAACTATTCATCGAATATGACCGTTTCTGCAATTTCTCGTTATCATCGGATCCAGATCGAAATTTTACATTATCATCGGATCCAGATCGAAATTTCTCGTTATCGGCGGATTCAGATCGAAACTTCTCGTTATCGGCGGATTCCGATCGAAATTTCTCGTTATCGGCGGATTCAGATCGAAATTTCTCGTTATCATCGGATCCAGATCGAAATTTCTCGTTATCGGCGGATTCCGATCGAAATTTCTCGTTATCATCGGATCCAGATCGAAATTTCTCGTTATCGGCGGGTTCAGATCGAAATTTCTTCTGTTACGAGTGATAACATTTTTCATACCTCAGTTAGGGTACGTGTTCATTTTTCACGACAGTTGCTCTCGAGAGCACTCTCAAATTGTGCGTCCATCTCTCTATCAGCACTCTCGGTGCAAATTTGTCTGTATTCACTGATAAATTTCACTCTCGAGAGCAACTTGCGATAGTTTCACTCTGAAATGAACAAGAACCCTTGCAGTTAAAGCACGCAGTAATAATCGTAGCGCTACCTCTAGCATAGATTGCAACAGCGAAACTCGGATGAATCATTCGGCTGATATAAACCTCAAAATCTCGTCTCGAGTAACAACATTGATATTCCAGGAAAATGTTGCATTATTTTCGAAAAATTGTGATATTAAAAATGATTGTTACGATATCAAGCATAAGTCAGCCTTGGTTGATAGCTGCTTCTCGTTCATGTTGGCAACACATTCATGCTGACAACGAGGCCCAATCGGCTGCTCGATAAATGGGAACGCGAGAGTGAAACGTCGACCCAGCGATCCACATCGGCCGGCTAGAACAGCGTTTCCCAACGTGCGCCAGCCTTTGGTGCACTACTCGATTGAACACTTGGGACGTAACGTATCTATTCCAAGACCTTTCCTTTTCCGATTTCCTTTTTCGAGGAGGAAACAGGTGGCTGTGGTTCGTCTAAAAGTTAGCCTCGATGTTTGAGAAATTCGTTCCTTGAACCTGTTCTTCCTCTTCTTCTTCCTCTGAGGTCGAACGAGGAATCTGTAAATGAATCTGTAGGCATGTAAATAACTAGTGAAATTCGTGAGAAGCACTATTTCATTTTTTTACAAAGTTTGTGGTTAATTTTCCAACTTATGTTAAATTAATTAGTATCTTTGAGTAGTTGTATGAGGTTACTACGGTAGAATTTTTTCAGTGAGGTTTAATGTCATGTATTGACCAAATTTGGGTAACATACGGAGTGGACCGATAATGTTGTTCATTTGAAGTATCTTCGTTTAGGAATGAAAATAATGAGATTTGAGGCTATGAGAGTTTTGAGCCTTTCATGGTTCGGTATGGTACAGTTTGTACTGTTTGAGGCTTTCGAGTGTAAACCGTGTCCAGTAGGATAAGTTTTCCAAAGTTTCGCCAGGATTGCAGATACCTTCATCAGAGGTCTAAGGACGCATTGATGATCTTGCGATAATCGTTATCAGTGCGCCCTCAGACTCTCATTATCTCATTATAATCATTATCAGTGCGTCTTCACACTCTCGTGATAATTATCTCATCATAGTCATTATCAGTGCGTCTTCACGCTCTCATTATGATTATCTCACTACAATCACTATGATAATCATTATCAGTGCGTCTTCGTGATAATTATCTCATTACCATAATCATTATCACTGCATCCTCAGACCTTTGACAAAGCTATCTGCAATACTGGCGAAACGTTGAGAAAATGATCCTACTGGACGCGGTTTACACCTGAAAGCCTCAAACAGTACAAACTGTGTACTATATTTATGTCTTATAAAAAAATAGAAGTGACCCAGAAATCTCCAAAAATCTTTCATCTGCAAAAAAATGATCACTGTCACATTATGCTCCCCATTGTATCCAACTTTTACAGACCAAGTTTTTCTGTATCCATTAAAATTAACGAAAATATTCCAAGGTGAACGGAGTTATTGGTCCACCCTGGACAGGATGTTCAGTTTAAATCGATCCACGCGAATATCTTCCAAAACTGTTAACGACACGAACAGATGTTTCGTACAAGAGTTGAATGCTTTCGAGTAGTTTTTTTTTATACATGTTTGTGTTCCTGCATTAATCAAGATTCCTGCGAGAAAAGTATCGAGCTATTTAAGTATGTCGCTAATTTAAGATCGAATCGGACGTACAATATGATAGATATGGACAGACGAAACATGTTCCGAGTATTTCTAAACGAATTCAAAGAATCAACAAGGTTATACGTGGCTGAAGAACACATTCGAACTTCGAAATCATATTTCTCAACCTTGTAATCTAATAACTTTAGCGATTGGAAATTTTTAGCCAGTGTTTACAAATGATTTTGTAGCTTCGTTAATTTTCACTTGGCGCTAGAGAAAACAGCTATTTTTCTTGAAAACGGTGCAATTCATTTAATTGCATTCACAGTTCGTGCAATTCAAAAAATATTTTGGAAATTAGACTCTTTTTCGTTTTTACTTGGTCCAAGTTTGCAGCACACGTGTGCATTACCTGTACAATTAATGTAACTGGTTAAAAAAAATTCTTAAAAAGTTTCTAAACGTCGACTCCGGTTGTTCTCTTAATTATGCTGTGTACGACGCGGGTGAAATTATACGAACACCTGATTAAAGCGTTGATAACATTTTTTCGCTTGCTCGACCTGTTGAATCCTAATCAATTGTGTCGAAAGCATTTAATTCCGGCCTCTGTTCCAAGTATAATTTCAGGAAGCAGAACTTGGTGTGTTTTAAACTTCGCAGTTTCATTAAAGTAACGTTTAAAGTTGAGAAAAGGTATTGTAAATTGTGACAAACCTTAAAAAATACTTAAAAAAATTGAATCAAATTGTATTGTAATCGTTGATTTTGGATAAAAGAAAATATTAAACTACGTCAAAGTTTGAAACTTTCAATTTTAAATGGCAACTTCAACCTGTAGATTTTTGAAAATTAACCGTGTATTCGAAATTTTATACTGTCTGAAATTATTGTATTTTTCTACCATCACCGAACACGATGTAAATTTATTAAAATTTAATTAGTATGAGGACTGGCATGGAAATGCGTCTCTTGACCCCATTACGTAACCCACTTCTTCATTCTCTTAACACGTTGCACCACGCTGTAAAAAATAGACCGTATAATAATAATAATCGGAGAAATGAAACGTTGCAGCGAATAAAAGTAATTAATTACACTGAAATATTCCATATTTAGTAACGCAAACGTTAATATTGAATTATTCAAAAAATTCGTGCCGATTTTTGAGTAAGTTTGTAAATTTCATACTTAATTACCATTTTCTGGAAATTTGAAAATGTTATTTTACCAGAAAAGTTTGTTTCCGTTTTTCTGTTCTTTAAGATTTTGCAAACTATTCTTCCCGATGAATTATCTTCTCCGTGAAAATTGCATAATTTATTGTTCCCCTTTTGGTATAAAAGGAAAAAGTGAAATGTGGGAAGTGTATTCCCATTTTTTTTTTAAATTTTCGGAATATTATAATTCTAAGAAGAAACTGGCAATTGTATCTGAATTTCTCACAGACGATTGACCTGTCCTGAAGCTGTTTGTAAATTAAATTCAAATTCCTCCGACTAAAAGTGGAAGAATGTAGAATTTGTGAACCGGTTTCCTCGACGGTAGGACACGCGCAAAATATCTCGTGTAACTTTGAACTTTCTGAAACACGGATGAAGATTAAGAAATCACCTAAAATTCTCCATTAGCTTGGATCTTCTCTGAACTCGCGCCTCTGCTCGAACTTTCGTTGCATGTAGCTTGATTTATGATACGAATTAATGCGTTTCTTATGCGTGTAATTCGCTTGTTCGTTATGTTTAGGTGAAATTTTGCGATACCACGTGTCACATACACTACCGGCCGAAAGTTTCGAACCACTGTGCATTGCAATTTGCACAAAAATTTCCAGAAAAAATTCAGCAGCTTTTGGAATATTTTATCACTCAGATCAATCGATATGAGATAAATTAATAAATGTAGAGTTGAGATAAACCTCAAGTCTATAAAAACTTAGTAGGAGATTCAGTATTGATGAAAACTGGGAGATGATTCCAAACTTTTGTACGGTAGTGTATGATTATTGTGAATTTTCTGAAAGGTTTATGAAAATGAAAATTCGGTTGGAAAACGAAAACTTTGGAAGGAAACCGGCTTCAATTTGCAACTTTAGTTGATGAGAATATAAAAATTATATTTAGCGTATGAAAAAATTGGCAATACAAAATTTTGCTAATTTAAAAAATGAAGAATTTTAGAAAATGAACAATATGAATACTCTTCGTTACCGTTTTACACAAAATAATTAGCAAAATCTAATTGCACACTTAAGACAGCGAAGTAATACCAAATCAAACCTTATTTTCTTCTATATGGAAACTGAAAACAGAGATACAACTCACTCTATATACTCAAACTGTACATTAAAAACCACTTTTAACGCAGAATTTTTCACTCTGCGATGCTTGGCAATGTAAACAAATTATTCCACTACTTTGAAGACCGAACGTACATATGCACGCGGAATGCAAACTTTACAGAACGCGTTCGCATAAAATCAGCAAAGAGGCGATCGAGAAATAGCAAGAGTTGCAACAGAATTTCACTCACAAGTTAGTCTCACGTTATCTTTACGTTAAATCTCGAAAGGAATACATTCACAACGCACACACAAGTAAATCTACACAAGGTTTCTGTGTAAAATGCAAAAGAAACTGTGCTACTCCCTGGCATTCTCGCTATTCTCTTGATTGTTTTCAAAAGGAACCTTGTATCTGGAACGAATTTTCAGTATATTACTCGTATGTACTATTTTTTTACTGCAAAACG
>NW_017100509.1:4339885-4343972 GCF_001263275.1 Habropoda laboriosa | reverse complement strand
TAAACGAAGGAAAATGCGACGCGTGGCCTCCATGGAAAGGAAAAGGCGCAGCGATGAAGTGATTGTCGAACCTATTTAGGTGTAATTATTCTTTATCGTGCTTTATGTTATTAGATTGGCAACTAAATTCGCTGACTTATGTTTCGCAGCTTCTTTTTTTTTTTATTTTTATTGATCTGTAGATCATTCGAAGGCTCTTCATTTTATAATTATTTTGATATATACACTACCGGCCAAAAGTTTGGAATCACCTCCCACTTTTCATCAGTATTAAATCTGCTGCTAATTTTTTATAGGTTTGAAGTTTATCTCATATCAGTTGATTCGAATGATCAAAAATTCTCAAAGTCGTCGACTTTTTTCTGGAAATTTTTGTGTAAATTGCAATGCTCCGTGATTCCAAACTTTTGGCCGGTAGTATATATATATACTTTTGTTCATAAAAATTTTAGGGTAGCAAACTTAAAATTACCAACCTAATATTTACCTGGAAATTGGTTAATTTCGTTATTTGACGTCTAATTGTAATTATGTAACTTCAAGAACAAAACTTAAATTGGTAAATTTGAAAGAAACGATTTGACGTCAAATTTCAATCCTCTATCTCGTTTCCCTTTTACCAGAATTTCTCAATAATTTCGTAAATACAAAAAATCGTCGTATTTATGCGTGTATCGAGAGAAAAAGTGTTCAAATATCTTGCAACGATCGCAAATAGCATAATTACATTGCAATGTTGGATGGTGAAAAAATGTAGAAAGTCAACTTGTTGGATTTATGCTTAACAGTTGCTCGCCATGAAAATATTCTCACACGCGTTGCAGAACAACATTTGCAGAGGAAATGGTATCGATCATCGATGCTAATTAGTCAGGTACAATAAGCTCACCTAATACCGTTCTACACAGTTTAACATTTCGAACGTTTCTAACCTATTCAAGTTGTCCTGATATTTCGTATCTTGTAAAAAAATTTCTTTCGTTTACTTTTCCTAATTAAAGTTGGTCCACGTAAATATTCTTTGAACAGGTGTTTTCACCCTTGGAACCGTTTCATCGTCGAAACAAGAAACAATTTCGTTATCAGCGTCAATTAAACCACAGATTCCTTCGAAGTTTCAACATTTTTACGAACTTTCGGATTATCGAACTTTCTTGTTAATTACTCCTCGTCGAATTATCTAGACGTTATTTACTCAACATTCGACGATTGTACGTATGTGCTAGAATTTTCTTATCTTTCGGGATTTTTGTACCAATCACTTTTTATCTAAGATTAACATAGATTTTAATAATATTCTTTGGTATCGTAAAGTAATTACGATTCTAAAACAAATATTTCATATGTATCCTCTAAAACAAGTAAGAAAGCTACGAAGAAACGTGTTAAATATGGAATTTTCTCTAAAAATTAATTTTCTCTATGTTTAAAAAACAAACCTAAAAAATTATAGTATATCCCCTCTTTCAATTTCCACAGTTAAGATACTAATTTCAGAAGATATTTACCAACAGACCTTTCTTCCTTTATTCAAAGTCCTCAATTCCTTCTTAACGCATCTAAAAGCACGTGATCACGGTTATAACATACTCTCTAGGAAGAAACCTACGCCAATTATCCTTGTATATTCTACGGAGAACGATTGTGACCAAATAGCGTGACCAAATCGTATATCTTCGATAACGATTAATCGGTGGAAAGCCAGGTAGCAACCTTCATTGTCGGCGAATCTTCTTCTGCATATTAAAGAGTGAAAGCAAATTTATACCACGCTCTTCTTCTTTCCACTTTTCCACACCAATTCTCCTTCTTCTTCTCGTTTCTTCTTCCACCTAACCTTAACGATCCCTCTTTTCTTCTTCTTGCAGATAACTGTTTCTTCTTACGGATACGTCTCTGTAACGCACCGAGAGGAATCTCGTTCCTGTTCGCCGAACGTTTCTCAGGGTGGAAGAATATGTTTCTCCGCTGGACAATCAACGGTGAAAATGGTCGTCGCGTGGTTAGACCTGGTGCTAGAGAAAACTGGTACGGAAGATCGTGGGCGAGAGATCACAGACCATGTCGATGGGTTATTCGATCCGATCGGACCTCCTTGGCGAATTCTTCGCCGGTTTTTCGCCGTTCTAACAACACTTGGTGACATTTCGCGCTGTGTATCGGTGACGTTTCCTTTTTGTTATAATTTATTTACGTGCGATAAGGTGTAAGATGGTTCCTGAGGTGGGAATTATTCGAACGATTTTGTACGCGTCGATCTTGAGGGGAACTGGTTTCATTTTGGATGGTGTAATTCGTTGTGCAATGAACTGGTTTTTTCGAATGATTATTCGGGATGATTTTTGGCAGTTTCGGTTTGTGGAACCAAGTTACTCGTGATACGAGGAGATTGAAGAGGATTTTTGAGAATTGATGTTGGTTAAAATGAATTTTGTTCTGGGAAAATTGTTTAATACTGTATTTCTATTTTTGAGGGAATAGAGCTTGTAATTCTTAGAATGTGTATGTAAGTAGCTTTGACTCGGTGTTTTTTTAAATTAGAACGCACAGGTGAGAGAGTTTCAAGTATTTCGAGGTTTTAGTTATTGTCTTCGAGTTATTGATAATTATCGATTAAAATATACGACAATATGCAAAGAATGAAGAGAAATTTGACCACGGAGAAAAGTTTGTGTTGTACCGTGTTCCTTCTTAGAAACTATTTAAAATATACGACAATATGCAAAGAATGAAGAGAAATTTGACCACGGAGAAAAGTTTGTGTTGCACCGTACTCCTTCTTAGAAACTACAGCAAATTATATCTCAAACACTGTCCTGCATTGTCAGAAACAAGCGAGATGTTTAGATGCTCTGATTTTGCTTCTGATTTTCATAGAACTTCCCAAGAACACGATTCCGTTCGATCACCGAGCAAAGAAGATTAAAACAAAACAACGTATTCAAGAATGTCGGAATTAATGAATCGACTGAAAAAGGAGCAACCTTTCTTTGGTAAAAATCCATCAGGGACATACCTATTCCCTTAAACAGCCAGAAATCGTACAAGGCAAGAAACGAACGGTTAGAAAGCAGTGCCGCGATTCCTAAAGGAATAGAAGAGGGGTATTGTATCGAGCAGAGTTGTAAAATAATCTTCGTTAAACGATGTGAATATATTATATTTTCGTAAGAAATTCGCAGAAATATGCATAGCGTATTAATCGTACGACATATGGTATAACGTGTGTACATATAATGACGTTATATAATGACGTTACATTTTACAATTGTGTACTTAAGGTAAATAATTCTTACACGATAATAATGAACGATTTCAAAAAGACATTTTTCCCATGGTACTAGGAGTTATTCGAATTGCACACCGGTGTAGGTCATGAATTGATCAGAACTCATCCAGAATTCGGAACACGTGAACGAACGACGACGAAGAAGCGGAAGCGCGTGTGTCCGTTGAAAAATTCCGTCCGTTTTCTCGTCTTCTGCGTCTTCATCGATCCAACGAATCGATTCCAAATTTTCATCGTCCTTGCTTAAATCTCCCTCCGAATCCTCAATTATTTAGAAGATTTTTCTTTCGCTCGTTTAACTCGCGTGCCGCCGAGAAGAAACAGAGCGCCGCCAGCGTTTAAGCAAGGCAAGGAAAGGAAATAATGAGAGAGAGAGAGAGAGAGAGAAAAAGTGTGTGTGTGTGTGAGAGAGAGAGAGAGAGAGAAAGAGAGATAAGGGCGACAGACGCACGAGGTGAGAGAGAAGTTGATTAACCAATTGATATCGCGACAATTATTCGCGATTTCGTGTGTCGCCGCGCTCGTCGCGAAGAATCGATCGAAGCGCGGCCAAAACGAAGACCGCGTCTAATGATAGGCTCGTGGACTCGACCTGAGAGCCGCGGGGATTAAGAGAGAGAGAGAGAGAGAGAGAGAGAGACGAAGAAAGCCGAGGTAAAACACGTCGTTGGTTTGGTTCGGTTCGGTTCGTTCTATCGTTTGCATGCCAAACGGGAAAGTTACTGCGAACAGGTAACCGCGAAAAATTAGATTGTCGAATAATTTTCTCCGGCTACTTTGATTTCGCCTCCGCGCCTA
>NW_017100509.1:4334095-4339845 GCF_001263275.1 Habropoda laboriosa | reverse complement strand
CACTTGTATTCTGGTAAGGATTTCCATTCGAATTCACTTCACGTTTATTTCCTTTTCTCCACCCCAAAATTTCTCTTCTCTGTTACTCTCTCGCGATTCGTTTCTTCTTTTCTTCTTTTTCCCTTCTACGTTTTGTAGGTTCGTGTCTTTTTTTTTTTTTTGTCGTTCTTCCCGGTTTCTTCTCTCTTTCTTTTTGGTTTCACTTAGAAACGCGGTTAAATGATTATCCGCTCGCCCCCTCCATCCCTTCTCCCCCGTGGTCGCTTCAGATGGTGTTCGCTCAGATGCTTCCTCCCCGCTTCTTCTCCTTCTTCTCCTACTCCCATGCGGTTCTATGTCCTGATTACATGATTATGCATTTGCCTCTCTCGGCCCAGGGATTGTTCTTCTTGTCGGGCGCGTGTATTAGCGGGTCAGTCTTCTCGTTCTCTTCCACGTACTCCCTCATCCTGGAAGAAAGAAGCACGGCTATGTTACTTTGAGTGAATTCGGTGGTTTGGCATGGTTTCGTCTTTGAGATTGATAACGATGGCTCTTATGGAAAGGATTTTTTTTTTTGAAAAACGACAAAACGCGGTAGATTGGAATAGGTTTACTTGTTTGGTTTCGTCTTTGCGATTGATACCGACGGTTCTTATGGGATGTGACTTTTTTTTTTGAACGAAATAGGAAGTATTGGATGATTGCAAAAGTTCGCGCCCGATTTGGAAATAAAACACAATCGGTGTGTGCAAAAGCAGATTTCGTTTGAAATTGAAATGGAACGAAATGAAGAATTATTTGAAAATAAAACACAAGCGGTGTATCTTTCGATGGGAACGTAACATTACGCTAAAAGAAACATCTGTGCCGAAGTCGATAAGGTTCTCGCCACCTTTGAAAATCGGACACGAACTTAAGTAAGCGGTAGATTCGGATAGGCTTATCTTTGCGACTGATACCGATGGCTCTTATGGAAAATGATTTTTTTTTTTAATAAAACAGGAAATACAAGTAAACAGTACATTGGAATAGGTTTGTTAGGGATATTAGCATAGTGAAAATTTCGAGATTAGCTACTTTTTACGGTAACTATATCAGAATCGTGACACGACTCGATGGTAATTTCGAATGACGACAGGAAAAGAGAAAAAAAAAAATGATAGATTTCTAATTAGTGAAGTAGCAGAAAATATAATTTGGTAAATGAAATTTCTGAAGATTAGATTAGCTTGTAAAATATTTTACCTTAACAGCGAAAAGTTTCTATACGGATGTTCTATAACGTTGACGCTCGTTATTTTTATAATTTAACATTGCAAATTAATTGCAATCTTGCAAACATAAAATTGTTTCTGTACTGCATACCTGAATCTTAAAGGAATAATGGATTTCTAATTTCTACGTTAACTCTTCTGTTTCTATAATCTAACGTTGAAAATTTCTACAACACGCATATAACGAATAACAAACAATAATGCTTATACGGTGCAACAAGTACAGGAAAAAAAGATTTATTACGAGGCTGTTTATTATGGTACACGTATTCAGAAACGATACATTTCTGTCAAATCGTTCACGGTTGTTCGTTCGGCAGTCAATATTTGTCAGATTATATATTCATTACGTTCGGCGATACCTGCGTAAATTTCCCGTATCATTATTACGCAATTGTTACATTATCATTACGTAACAGCTGTATTACCGATACTTGTTGGTTTCAACGTATTCCGTATGGATTATATATGTAGATCAATCTCAAGAAACTTGATTACATTTTATTTCGCAATCAAGTCCTGAGAATGTCGATTGAAAGATATTTCAAAATTCATAAAGGTGTTCTACGATATTTCCCAAAGATTACACTAAGCAGTCTAATTGAGAAATTTTAAAAAACGATTACACAAACGATTACACAACTTTCCTTCGTCGAAAACACCTTTTGACACTTTGAAAAAAATCGTTGTGATTTTTTTTTTATTAACTACATTTGCATATCGACGCGTGACTTGATTAAGATTTCTGTGAAATTGCACGTTTAAGAAAGTATAAATATTCCAGAGGTGTAATAATATGGTAATCGAACCCAGTTTCTAATGTAACAAGCCTTTTCCTGCAACGTTTACTCTATTACCAAGCATGACGGAAACATTAATATTAATATATAAATTAAGAAAAAAGAAAGGACAGTCGAGTGTGATGCGAATTATTATGTTGCGTAGAAACAAATACCCGACGTTGAAGATACTTGGAAGATAATCTGAAGAATAGTAAAGACATAATTACATAAGAAAAGAGAGATATGGTACCGTGAAATCAACGATTACAGGAAGCTCCATTCAATGCAAATTGTTCTACAATTTCAATTTTGTTTCTACAATTTTAGATCTGCTTGATAAAAGGAATTAATTAATATCGAAGCGCGCTCTATAACCTGCTTTTCTAGTTTCTGTACTAATTTCGTAATAGTAGAAAAGTGCTGATAAAAGTTAGCTGAAATCTTGCGTTGCAAAGAAAATTGCAACCATTGTGCGTGCAACTACTTTCTGACTTTAGAAAAAGGTGAAAATTAATAAATTCTGAATTGATGTGTTAAAAATCTCGAATACAAGAAAAACGGGAGAAATTTTTAAATTCAAAGTAAATTCACTTTTCCTTTAAGTTCGTTTGAAGGAAAGTTGCAACCATTATGCGTGCAATTACTTTCTGACTTTAGAAAAAGCTGCAAATTAATAAATTCTGAATGATACGTTGAAAATCTTGAATACAAGGAAAACAGAAGAAGCTTCCAAATTCAAAGTTCCAAAGTAAATTCATTTTTCCCGTAAGTTCTTTTAGTTGAAAGATTTTGGATTGAAAAGAAAGTTGCAACCGTTATGCATGCAATTACATTCTAACTAAAAAAGCTGACAATGGATAAACACTGAATAAATATGTAAAAAATCTTGCATACTATAAATTCACTTTTCCATTTCTGAAGTGTAAAAAAAGTCTGTCACCAAAAAGACTTTCTTCATTTTTAGCAACAATATTTTTCAACTGAATTCCAATAAGGAAGGACAATCTTTACATTGTAATTTTCAAGTTTATCTGCAAATATTTGCAAAGGAAACTCGGCAAGGTACAAGAAAGGTCTGTCTAAAAAGGTTGAAATAAATTTCAAGATCCACGACAGCTTGGTTGACATGATACAGGATCTTTGTAAACGTAACAAGGTTGCAAGCGGTGCAAAGAAAAGTGCAGCGAGAAACGAATAGTTGGCCGTTTCTCCGCAAAGGCTCGGTGAAAGGGACTCTGCTGTACTCTGGCCGATTTTGCGTCCAAGGAGAATTCTGTGTTCCGAAGGAACGCGACTGTTCGACCGCAAAAGGACAATTTTTCGTATTTCCCTGCAAAATGTCTCTAAACGAAAACCAGCTGCTCAGTTGCAGCCATCTTGCGCAACCAATTTAATAAAATAAATGGAATAAAGGAAATTCTAAAAATATTCGATATTTCCAGCAAATCTTTAAATTTGGTAAAAAAAAAGACGTCTTCATTTTACAACTTTTTCCTATTTTGGGGCATTTTTTGAATTTCCTTGGATTTTCGTTGAAATATTTTCCGCTTTCGACAGGAATTTGTGGGCTAATCTTATTTATGACTAAGATTATTTATAATAATCTTATTTATGTACAGTTAAATACAGTTTCTTTGTTATGTATTCTAAATATTTCTTTTTAATTTATCGCGATAGTTTGAGGTCTTTTCTTTACGATTTTTCTCACTTTCCACTGCATTCTGTAATTTGCGTTGATCTTTAGATATCTCTAGCTGATAGCGAATAATGGCTCGAGAGGAATTCTTAAACTGTGTTGCAGATAAAGCAGGTCGTCTCGTGCCTCGAAGTCATAGATACAATATAATTTTCTACAGTGGTTTTTTTTTTCCAAGTTGACGAGGTACAGAGGAATTTATTTTGTATTATGCGTCTAGATAGAGATAGTAGATATTATGTAATTGTGATGTAAAGAACTTATCACTTAATCACTGGACGCACATATATGAATGGAAAGTTGAACTTGAACGGTGATTAGACGGAAAAATGAATGAAGATAATTGGAAAACTATAAATTAGAAATGCTTGTTGCGATAATTTTCGGTACGCTTGTTTTATTTGATTGTTTAGCATTGTAAATAAATGAGTAAGTTGCACGAGAGAAGTGAATTAGCGTCGAAACGTTTTTCAATTTTCACTGATAAATGATTGCAACAATAATCTTCTGTTCTCGTTAAAGAACTCACAAGTTAGCGGAAAATGCGAGAAAATTATAGGCTTTCACTTATCGCTCTGTATTAGAAACGAATGTGGGTTAATGACCTGTTGCCGCTGGCACAGGTTACTTTCTGACGCTTGTAATTTCAATGACCGTTTCGTTCATTGAAATCTGGTCACGTTATTCGTAATTATTTCAAAATTTTACGTCTTTATCGAATTTGATTAATTTCTCTCCCAAAGATTAATTATCGAAACTTAAAAGAAGAGAATTGACACGAAGTAAACTTGTCGTTTTTATTAACATTACATTTAGAATGAAATATTCGTCTTCTTTCGAAAATCTTCATAAGAAAAATATTAATAAGTACTATAATTAATTTACTTAGCCATCTGAAAGGTTTCGCTGGAAAAAATCAGCAAAGGCTAAAATCAGTTGCCAAATGATACGAGTTGTTTATTTTAAGAATAGTGCTAGTCCAATTTCTCTAAACAGGAAAAAATGAAGTTACACCATTTTTAAAAGAAACCACATACATACATTTCCAGACAAAAAAGGACACAACTGTACTATCTTTTTATCCAGGAGATAAACTTCGTTTAGGAACTAAATCCAAATTGATTTGATTGAATTCTTTCGATGATTAGATTATCTTCGTTTTTACTTTCCAATTAAACCACGTGGATACACTTCCGGCAAAAAAGGGACGCAAACGTTCTATTTCTTTATCCAGAAGATGAACTTCGTTTTTGAACTAAATCAAAATTGTTTCGATGACCAGATTAACTTGGTTTCTACTTTCCAAATAAACCACGTGGATACACTTCCGGACAAAAAAGGGCACAAACATACTATCTTTCTATCCAGGAGATAAACTTCGTTTTTGAACTAAATCAAAATTGTTTCGATGACCAGATCAACTTGGTTTCTACTTTCCAAATAAACCACGTGGATACACTTCCGGCCAAAGAAAGGGACACAAACGTACAATCTTTCTATCTGATAGTATATTTTCCTTAACTTCCAATAGAATTTCGTTTCTGAACTAAATCGACCTAATCGTTGGCAGAATTACAGCGAAATGGAGACAATACCATTTCTTCCAAAATTTCAGAGACGGAGAGGATCGAAGTTAGGTGCACGGCAGTGCGAGGGCGAGAGATTAGCCTGATCGGTAGGAGAGGAAAAAAAAAATGGGAGGTACCTTTCACTCCGGCACTCTCCAAGTAGCGAACCGCGGAAACTTTTTGCTTTCGCGTGCGATTCCTCTCGAAAACCACAGGCGCGAGGCAACGTCGTTGCTCGAACGTGGTTCCGCGTTGTTCCGCAACGTCGTGCAACTACCCATATGTTATTAAACTCCGTTGTGTATCTCGTTAGCCATGCGTTTTCATCAACCTCTCTGCCTCGTAGAGGAATTCCAAGCTAATTGCGTATGTCCACTTGAATCCACTCGCGATCGAGATTGTTCTTACGATTTATTCACCGATCCGTTTGACCTCTTTTAACACCTTC